>NC_041380.1:224681642-224747199 GCF_002162155.2 Triticum dicoccoides | reverse complement strand
CCTCCACCAAGGGCCACGAAATTCCCCCCTCTTCCTCCATATATACAGCCCTTAGGGCATCGTTTAGACTTTGGGTTTTGTTTATATTAAAAGTTCGCCATAGCTGCAACTTCGCGTACTTCGTTTGTGTTCAACGACCAGACAAAGGCGTCACAGAACCCCACCTTGATCAATAAAGCTTTCATCTTATATTCGCAATATCCAGATTGCAATCTTAGTTTCTTGCTTGTTCTTCGTTTGCTCGCAGGAAACAGACCCTCGTGGTCAGGTTGATCGTGCTCCGGCGTGGTCAATAACCTCTCGGAGTTGGTTTAGCGATTGCTAAGGCGCGACGTCCTCGCACGTTCGTAGTCGGATCGTCAAAGTCGACTTCCACCAAAGCGATATCCATCATCTCATCGAAAGACGGGACACCTCCGCCTCTATCAGAGGGAGCTGCAACAACTTGGCTAGCATGGAGATGGTGGAGAAGCTTTCTCTCACCACAAGACCACATCCACATCCTTACTACATCCAATGGTTCAACAACAGCGGCAAGGTTAAGGTAACACGTACTGTTCGTGTGCATTTTAGTATCTCTACATATGCTGATTATGTTGATTGTGATGTGGTACCTATGCAAGCATGTTCCTTATTACTAGACCATGGCAATTTGATAAAAATTCTGTACACCATGGTAGAAACAATCACTATACTCTTGTTCATAAGGATAAAAATATTACTTTGCTTCCTATGACTCCTGATTCCATTTTGAAAGATGATATTAATAGAGCTAATAAAGCAAAACAGGAGAAGAATAAGAGTGAAAATCAGATTGTGGCAAAAGAATTTGAGCAACAAATGAAGCCTAATAATAAACCATCTAGTGTTGCTTCTGAAATTAAATTGAAAAGTGCATGTTTATTTGCCACCAAATCTGATATTGATGAGCTAGATTTCAGCAAATCTGTTTGCTATGCTTTTGTGTGCAAAGAGGCATTATTTTCATTCGAGGACGTGCCTTCCTCTTTGCCTCCTGGTATCACTAACATTTTGCAGGAGTTCGCTGACGTCTTTCCACAAGACGTGCCACCGGGATTACCGCCTATTCGAGGGATTGAGCATCAGATTGACTTAATTCCCGGTGCTTCACTGCCAAACCGTGCACCATACCGTACCAATCCAGAGGAGACGAAGGAGATTATGCGTCAAGTACAAGAGCTTCTCGACAAAGGTTATATACGCGAATCCCTTAGTCCTTGTGTTGTTCCTATTATTCTAGTGCCGAAAAAGGATGGTACATCACGTATGTGTGTTGATTGTAGAGGCATTAATAATATTACTATTCGTTATCGTCATCCTATTCCTAGGCTAGATGATATGCTTGATGAATTGAGTGGCTCTACAATATTCTCCAAAGTTGATTTGCGTAGTGGCTACCATCAAATTCGTATGAAATTGTGAGATGAATGGAAAACAGCATTTAAAACTAAGTTTGGATTATATGAGTGGTTAGTCATGCCTTTTGGGTTAACTAATGCACCTAGTACTTTCATGAGATTAATGAACGAAGTTTTACGTGCTTTCATTGGACGATTTGTGGTAGTTTACTTTGATGACATATTGATTTATAGCAGATCTTTGGAAGAACATTTGGAACATTTACGTGCTGTTTTTATTGCTCTACGTGATGCACGTTTGTTTGGTAACCTTGGGAAGTGCACCTTTTGCACCGACCGAGTATCTTTTCTTGGCTATGTTGTTACTCCACAGGGAATTGAAGTTGATAAAGCCAAGATTGAAGCTATTGAGAGTTGGCCGCAGCCCAAAACGGTCACACAAGTGAGGAGTTTTCTTGGCCTCGCTGGATTCTATAGGCGTTTTGTGAGAGATTTGATAGAGATGAAGGTCGGCCTGCAGAAAAGTTAGTTCGCCCCAATGCTTGTCGATCCTGCACTTCACGTTCAGCTTTACAAGCAAGATGGAATAAACGAGTGATATTAGTATACTCCTTATAGTCTAGAATGGTCTGAATCTCTCTATTTAATCCACCCAGAAAACGTGCAAGCATAGCTTCATTCTCCTCAACAATACCACATCTAATCATGCCAGTTTGTAATTCCTGATAATATTCTTCTACAGAATTTTTCCCTTGTCTTAAACGCTGCAATTTTTGAAGCAATTCACGTTGATAATATGGTGGAACCCAACGCGTACGCATAGCAGTTTTCAAAGCAGCCCAAGTAGTTGGAATAGGATATAATCTACAATGTTCAGACCACCATACACATGCAAAACTAGTGAAAGCACAAACGGCAGCAGCAACTCGTCTCTCCTCAGGATATTGTAAACATGTAAATCGTTGTTCAGTTTCTAACTCCCAAGTAAGATATATATCAGGAACATATCTACCCTCAAATGGTGGAATATTCAATTTCAGTTTAGGAATATGGACATCATCTCGTACCTGAGGTGGTGGTGCATGCCTACCATTACGAATATATACCTGAGGTCGACCTGCTGGTGGTGGTACAGGTGGCTGCACGTAGTGTTGATTTTGATCAACCTCATCCTCATAATCTCCCACATAATCATCCTCCTCCGCATCAGCAGCAGGAGCCACAGAAGTATCAACAGCAGCACCAACAGTTTGGCCAAACGCAAGAGGAACACGGCTTGCTCGGCGGAGGTCTGCTTCGCGACGTGGAGGTAGTCGTTGTTGTTGTTGTTGGAGAGGTGCGTTAGGTGCAGCGGGTGGTGGTGGTGGAAGACGCGCGAGTAATTCATTAAACTTGTTATCGAGCTTTCTTTCGAACGTCTTCTCAAGGCCAGTGATCTTCTCCATGGCCTCTTCAAAATTGTTCAGCACATCTTGCACCTGTTCAGTCATCATTTGCTGAAACTTATCATGAAGCTCCTTGTTCGATAAATTCTCCCAGTCAATCTCGTCGGCTTGTGATCCTGGCATGGTTAGCAGCAATAGAAACACACAAGAATATGATCCTACAGACTACGAACAAGTGGTGGTGGTGGGTGTCACAAATCCGTCAAGCAAATCTCAAATTCTTACCAGTTCTTACCCAGCAGCAGGCGGTGATCGGCAACCGTTGTAGTCAAAAACTCTCAAAGCTTGGATAGAGCGATTACCAGGGAGAGTCAAACGCACGACGTAGATGTATGTGGAGCTGGGAAGGCTTATAATATGGTAGCAAAAAGGGTCAGCAATAATCAATTCAGAGATGCAAAGTTGAATAAACGCTCAACGATGGTACTGTGCTGGTCCTAGGCTAGACTGTGCTAGAAAAAGGATGATACATCACGTATGTGTGTTGATTGTAGAGGCATTAATAATATTACTATTCGTTATCGTCATCCTATTCCTAGGCTAGATGATATGCTTGATGAATTGAGTGGCTCTACAATATTCTCCAAAGTTGATTTGCGTAGTGGATACCATCAAATTCGTATGAAATTGGGAGATGAATGGAAAACAGCATTTAAAACTAAGTTTGGATTATATGAGTGGTTAGTCATGCCTTTTGGGTTAACTAATGCGCCTAGTACTTTCATGAGACTAATGAACGAAGTTTTACGTGCTTTCATTGGACGATTTGTGGTAGTCTATTTTGATGATATACTGATTTATAGCAGATCTTTGGAAGAACATTTGGAACATTTACGTGCTGTTTTTATTGCTCTACGTGATGCACGTTTGTTTGGTAACCTTGGGAAGTGCACCTTTTGCACCGACCGAGTATCTTTTCTTGGCTATGTTGTTACTACACAGGGAATTGAAGTTGATAAAGCCAAGATTGAAGCTATTGAGAGTTGGCCGCAACCCAAAACGGTCACACAAGTGAGGAGTTTTCTTGGCCTCACTGGATTCTATAGGCGTTTTGTGAGAGATTTCAGCACCATTGCTGCACCTCTCAATGAGCTTACAAAGAAAGATGTGTCTTTTCTTTGGGGTACTGCACAGGAAGAAGCCTTCACGGTATTGAAAGATAAGTTGACACATGCTCCTTTACTCCAACTTCCTGATTTTAATAAGACTTTTGAGATTGAATGTGATGCTAGTGGAATTGGATTAGGAGGTGTGTTATTACAAGATGGCAAACCCGTTGCATACTTTTCTGAAAAATTGAGTGGGCCTAGTCTGAATTATTCTACTTATGAGAAAGAATTATATGCTCTTGTTCGGACTTTAGAAACATGGCAACATTATTTATGGCCCAAAGAATTTGTTATACATTCTGATCATGAATCTTTGAAACATATTAAAAGTCAAGCTAAACTGAATCGTAGACATGCTAAATGGGTTGAATTCATTGAGACTTTCCCTTATGTCGTCAAACACAAGAAGGGAAAAGAAAATGTTATTGCTGATGCTTTGTCTCGTCGCTATATTATGCTTTAACAACTTGACTTCAAAATATTTGGTTTGGAGACCATCAAAGATCAATATGTGCATGATGCTGATTTTAAAGATGTAATGCAGAATTGTAAAGAAGGAAGAATGTGGAACAAGTTTGTCGTTAACGATGGATTTGTGTTTCATGCTAACAAGCTATGCATTCCAGCTAGCTCTGTTCGTCTTTTGTTGTTGCAGGAGGCGCATGGAGGAGGATTAATGGGACACTTTGGCGTGAAAAAGACGGAGGACTTACTTGCTACACATTTCTTTTGGCCAAAGATGAGACGAGATGTTGAGCGTTTTATTGCTCGATGCACTAGATGTCAAAAAGCTAAGTCACGACTCAATCCTCATGGTTTATATATGCCTTTGCCTGTACCTAGTGTTCCTTGGGAGGATATATCTATGGACTTTGTTTTAGGTTTACCTCGAACAAAGAAGGGGAGGGATAGCATATTTGTTGTCATGGATAGATTCTCGAAAATGGCACACTTTATACCATGTCATAAAAGTGATGATGCTGTTAATGTTACTGATTTGTTCTTTCGTGAAATTATTCGCTTGCATGGTGTGCCAAATACTATTGTTTCAGATCGTGATACTAAATTTCTTAGCCACTTTTGGAGATGTTTATGGGCTAAGTTGGGGACTAAACTGCTTTTTAGTACTACTTGTCACCCCCAAACTGATGGACAAACTGAAGTAGTCAATAGAATGTTGTCTACTATGCTTAGATCTGTTTTGAAGAATAATAAGAAAATGTGGGAGGAATGCTTGCCTCATATTGAATTTGCTTATAATCGTTCATTGCATTCTACTACTAAGATGTGCCCTTTTGAAGTTGTGTATGGTTTCCTACCTCGTGCACCTATTGATTTGTTGCCTCTTCCATCTTCGGAGAAGGTTAATTTTGATGCTGAACAACGTGCTGAATTGATTTTAAAAATGCATGAGTTAACTAAGGAAAACATTGAGCGTATGAATGCTAAATATAAACTTGCTGGAGATAAGGGTAGAAAACATGTTGTGTTTGCACCTGGAGATCTTGTTTGGTTACATTTGCGTAAGGATAGATTTCCTGATTTGCGCAAATCAAAGCTAATGCCACGTGCTGATGGTCCCTTTAAGGTGTTAGAGAAAATAAATGATAATGCATATAAACTTGAGCTGCCTGCAGATTTTGGGGTTAGTCCCACTTTTAACATTGCAGATTTGATGCCTTATTTGGGTGAGAAAGATGAGCTTCCGTCGAGGACGACTTCATTTCAAGAAGGGGAGGATGATGAGGACATCAATACCATTGTTACACCCACAGCCCCTACTGCTACATATACGGGACCAATTACTAGAGCTCGCGCACGCCAATTAAATTATCAGGTACTTTCGTTTCTTGGTAATGATTCTAATGTTCATGAGAATATGATGCTGCCTAAATTGGATACATTTGTTTTGCTTACAAATGAAGGGCCTAGCTTGGAGAAGGAAGAACATTGGAGCAAGAACAAGCATGGAGATGATGCCATGCGCAAGGGGAACAAGAACGGAGTTACAAGTGATGATTTCAGGACTTTGAAGCCACCATAATGGGTGCATGAAGCCTTGGACGAAATATACAAGATGCCACTTCATAAATTTCGTCCCGAGGCTATTATAGGTGCTGCGTCACCTTTTTATTGGGCCAGGCCTATGTAATTTCGAAATACATAAGTATAGGCTATTTTTAGAGTCCGTATGTGTGGGGAAACAAGAGATAGGGTTGATTTCGGACCCCTCCACCAAGGGCCACGAAATTCCCCCTCTCTTACTCCATATATACAGCCCTTAGGGCACCGTTTAGACTCTGGGTTTTGTTTAGATTAAAAGTTCGCCATAGCTGCAACTTCGCGTACTTCGTTTGTGTTCAACGACCAGACAAAGGCGTCACAGAACCCCACCTTGATCAATAAAGCTTTCATCTTATATTCGCAATATCCAGATTTGCAATCTCAGTTTCTTGCTTGTTCTTCGTTTGCTCGCAGGAAACAGACCCTCGTGGTCAGGTTGATCGTGCTTCGGCGTGGTCAATAACCTCTCGGAGTTGGTTTAGCGATTGCTAAGGCGCGACGTCCTCGCACGTTCGTAGTCGGATCGTCAAAGTCGACTTCCATCAAAGCGATATCCATCATCTCATCAAAAGACGGGACACCTTTGCCTCTATCACCTGTTCTCCAGACGGACTGCGCCAGGTCTGGTGACTCATGACACCCGGTAAGGGCCTCCCCACTTTGGTGATAACTTGTTTGTACCCTTTGCGGACTGAACGTGCCTAAGGACAAGGTCACCTTCCTCAAAACACCGGGCATGAACCATGTGGCTATGATAACGACACAGGGCTTGCTGGTAGCCTACAGCACGCATAGCAGCCCAAAGACGGTTCTCCTAAAGTAGCACAACGTCGTCATGCCGGTGCCGATCTTGCGCTACTTCATCGTTGGCAAGCACTTGAGGGGACCCGTAAATGAGTTCCGTGGGGATAACTGCTTCTGCTCTATAGACCGGGGAAAAGGGAGTATGCCCGGTAGCTCGGTTAGGTGTCGTTCTAAGGGACCAGAGAACTACCAGTAGCTCCTCAATCCACCGCCTGCTGTGCTTCTACAGCGTATCGAAAGTTCTTGTCTTGAGTCCACGAAGCACTTTAGCGTTCGCCCTCTCAGCTTGTCCATTGCTCCGGGGGTGTGCCACAGAAGCAAATGAGATTTTGCATCTGATGGTGTGAACATATTGCATGAAGGCATGGCTCGTAAACTGGGTGCCGTTGTCTTAGATGATCCATGTCGGAACTCTGAAATGACACACCAATTCTTTCAAGAACTTGATAGCTGACTGAGCAGTCACCTTTCTCATGGCAGTCACTTCGGGCCATTTTGTAAACTTGTCGATGGCAACGAACAAGAATTCAAAGCCCCCAATCACTCGGGGGAAGGGGCCGAGGATATCATGCCCCTAGACCAAAAATGGCCATGATAGAGGGATTGTCTGAAGGGCTTGGGCAGGCAGGTGTGTTCTCTTGGAATGGAACTGATAGGCTTCACATTTTGTGACAACCTCAACTGCATCTTGGAGGGCTGTGGGCCAATAGGATCCTTGACGGAATGCTTTCCCAACTAATGCCCTTGATCCAATGTGTGAGCCACACATTCCTCTATGAATCTCAGCCAGCAGTTCCTTTTCCATCCTCCTAACAAACACACTTCAATTTCACACCGTTGGGCCTCCTTCTGTACAGAGTGTCATCGACCAACTGATACATACTGGCCCTCCGGGCTACTCTTTCAGCTTCATCTTGGTTGCCAGGGAGTTCTTCGGTTTGGAGGAAGTGGACAATGTGCCTTGCCCAAGTTGGAGCCTGGGGCTCGGCACCGAGGACTAGCGGCACCTCCTCTGCTGCGGGAGCACCAGCCTCATTTGTGGGGTCCATAGGCCCGACTAGAGGGGGTGGTCCGGCAGGCTGTGAGGAGTTGTTTCCGGCAGGGTCTTTGCCGGGAGCGGATGGCTCTGCCGGGAGAGGCTTACCATAGTCCAACTTTATCCTCTTTCAGGCCATTATGGCTGGTGATACAGAGGGTTGAGAGAGATGGAGAACAAAAGATCCTGGTTCCACAGGATGCTTCTACGCAGCACACTTTGACAGGTGATCAACTATGTTGTTTTCTGCACGGGGTACGTGCTTTGTTTGCAACCCGTCAAAGTGGTCCTCGAATCTCCTTACTTCCTCGACATATGCTTCCACAATGGGCTTTCGTAATCCTTGTTGACTTGTCTCACCACGAGCTGTGAATCTCCTCAAATGATCAGCTTCTTAATTCCCAATTCTGGTGCAATCCTGAGCACGGCAAGGAGCCCTTCATACTCTTTTGTATTGTTGGTGGCTTCTTCCCAGGCAAAGTACATCTTGACCAAGTGCTCCCCGGAGGGGGCAACAAGAAGCACGCCAGCCCCTACACCTTGTAGGGAAAAAGCACCATCAAAATACATAATCCATTCTTGGGGTGATTCCTTGTCAAGGAGAGCTGTCTCCGTCCTTTCCTCGTCAGGGGTTGGCGTCCATTCTGCAATAAACTCTACCAAAGCCCTGCTGTGAATAGTTGAAGTGCTCTCAAACTTCAAACCAAAGTTGGATAACTCCAAAGCCCATTCCACTATTCTGCTAGTTGCCTCGGGGTTTCGGCGTATCCTTTGCAGTGGGAAACGAGTGACAACCGTGATCTCATGGGCTTGGAAGTAGTGGCGCAGTTTCCCTGAGGCCATAATGAGACCAAAGATCAACTTTTGCACGCCAGAGTACCTCGATCTAGCCCCCTATAACAAGGAGCCGAAGAAGTACACCGGGCACTGCACCACTTTCTTCCTTGTCGCGTCCTTGGGGTTGCTCTCATTGCCGTGCTCTCTGCTGTCCTGACTCTTTTCCGACTCTACCGTGATCTGGCCACTTTCTGCCTCATCCACCTCTCACTGTGCAACCAAGGCTGCACTGACCACTTCGTTGGTTGCCGCCAAGTAAAGCAATAACTGCTCTTGGGGTTTGGGTTAAACCAGGGTAGGTACAAATGATAAGTAGGCTTTCAATTCCTGCAAAGCTGCATCTGCTTTCGGGGTCCACTTCATAGGCTCCGCCTTCTTTAAAACTTTGAAAACAACAGGGCATGCTCAGCAGACTTGGAGATGAATCTGCTCAGTGCGGCAACGCATCCCGTCAAGCGCCTCACATCTTTAACTATCCTTGGCGCTTGGATCTGCTCAATGGCCTTGATCTTGTCGGGGTTGGCTTCGATCCCCCGATGGGACATGAAGAACCCAAGTAGCTTGCCGGAGGGAACACCAAATACACACTTCTCCGGATTAAGCTTTAGATTGATCTTGCGCAGATTGGAAAATGTCTCTTCCAAGTCCTGGATAAGGGTGGCCTTATCCTTGGTTTTGACCATGATATCATCCATATAGGCTTCTATCTTTCTGTGCAACTGTGGCTCAAAACCGATCTGGACTGCCCTTGCAAAAGTGGATCCGACACTCTTTAATTCGAACGACATGAAGACAAAGCAGTACGTACCACATGGAGTGATGAATGATATCTTCTCTTCATCTTCCTTGGACATGAAGATCTGGTGATATCCTGAGTATGCATCCAGAAAGGAGAGCAAATCACATCCCGGAGTAGATTCCACGATATGGTCGATGCGCGGCAAGGGAAATGGGTCCTTCGGGCAAGCTTTGTTGAGGTCTGTGAAATCAATGCAGAGCCTCCACTTTCCGTTAGCCTTCCGGACCACTATTGGATTTGCCAACCATGTCGGATGCAGTACTCCTCTGACCAAACCAGCTGCCTATAACTTCTTGATCTCTTCAGCAATGAACTGCTGCCTCTCCAAGGCCTGCTTCCGTACTTTCTGCATGACAGGCTGGGCATGTGGGCAGACAGCAAGGTGGTACTCAATTACCTCCCTGGGAACACCGGGGATATCAGATGGTTGCCAAGAAAACACATCGATATTCGCCCGCAGGAAGGCAACGAGTGCGCTTTCCTATTTGTCATCGAGGGTGGCACTGATAGTGAAAGTACCATCAACGCTAGCCAGCCTTGTCGTGACCTTCTTCACTTGGGGTGCAGTAACCTTGGATCTCTTGCTGTTGGAACACTCTGGCACGTTGTCAACGGGTGCCGTGCACTCGGATGGGGCACGCTTCCCAAACTCCCTGCTGGAGGTCCTATAACCCCTCTTCTTTCCTTTGCTTTCCTTGGCGGGAACAGCTGCTACCATAGCCTCTGCTATGACTGCATCCCGATACATCTTGACCACATAGATAATTGCATCCTTCTCATCTGACAGGATAGTGAGGAGTCCCAATGGCCCAGGCATTTTCAGGGTGTTGTAAGCATAGTGGGATGCTGCCATGAACTTGGCCAGGGCTGGTTGTCCAAGAATCCCATTGTACGGCAGGGGGAGATCAACCACATCTGATGCGGAGCATCCCAAGATCATCCCCATGGACGCACCCACACCTCCAAAACGGCACCACTTGGACCAATGACACGAGCCCGAGCCAAAGCTATCGAAGATAAGGTGAACTCACTCCTCTCCGAACTTCCACTTTATATGCATGAGACATGGCTACTACCTAAGTCCGAGGTGTTGTGCATGATTAGGTACCAAGAGGGTCCTCCCGAAGATGCGCATGAAGATGTACAAGTCCCCAAGTCCACGGATGAGGAGAACCAACAGAAGGAGCCAAGAGCATCTCCTAGGCCCTAGAAATCTGGCCAAGGCCCCGGACATCCGACCCCTGGAGCGCCTTCCTCTACAGCAACCCAGCCGCAGAAGGCTACAGGTCCCGGACATCCGGCCCCGGCAGCCCGGATATCCGGCCCCTCCCGAGCTCCCGGACATCCGGCCACCGGCCCGGAAATCCGGCCCCTCTAAACCCGAGAGCAACAAATGTCACCGCTCCAGCCCGGACATCCGGCCCCTCAGCCTGGACATGCGTCGTCGCCTGAACGCCCGGACATCCGGCCCGACGCCCGGATGTCCGGCCTCCCTGTCTACGCACAGTAAGGGGCCGAGGCCTGTGTATCCCCTTCTCCCCTAGACTATATATACTCTATCCCGTACAACTCTCTAGGGTCAGCAAATGTTTAGCTCATATTTGTGAGAGAGCTTTGCTCATCCACTTGGTTACCTTCTCCTCGGAGAGTCGAGCCTCCACCGGAGAAGATCCCCCAAGCGGATTCAAGACCCCTCTTTAGGGAAGAACATCAAGACCTCCTCATGGAGAAGAACCGGTTACCCTTTTGTATCGTCCCTAGTTGTCCGTGGACCGTGTATCGTTCTATGTATCCGAGGATCTAGCACATGTGTGACTTGTTCTCGTTAGTTTGAGTGTTCCTCTTGTGTTTCCCCTCCTTTTCCCCTCGTGTTCCTCGTGTTCTTCGCGGGATCTTCTCCTTTCATGAAAGATCGGGAGATTAGGGTTCTATCCTACATCATCTTGGTATCTAGAGCCACGTTGATCATGATTTCGGAGCCTCCCCGTTGTGTTTCTAGCCCAATTTTGTTGTTTTTCGCCCTAATTCGAAAAATTCTCCACCAAAAATAGCCCCAATTTTTTTTGTGATTTGTTGGTGTGTTGAGATTTTGTTGGTTTGGATCCTTGGATTTGCTTTGTTTTGAGTGGATCTAGCTTCCCATCCTTTTCCCCAAATTTCCATCCACAAATTCCTCCGAATTTCGCCCGAATTTAACCTCCCCATGCGGTGTTCATCCCGTTCGTCCCCAGATCCAGAGCCTGGACATCCGGCCCGCAGAGCCCGGACATCCGGCCCCACCCGGGCATCCGGCCTTCCACTCGGACATCCGGCCCCTGGCAGCAACATCTCCATCCATCACAACGTTTTCCGCCCAATTTCCACCAAATTTTGTTCCGGTGCCCACCATATACCAAATATACTTCCGCATACCTCCACCACTTCCGCATAACCCAACCATTTTTGGACTGTTTTGCTCTCCGACACAATTGCTACTTCGAGGTTTGAGAATTTGAGTTGCGGTACGTATCCTTTTGTGTTTCGGCTATTTAGGTACGGTTCGACATCGACATCACCACCGCTCATCTTCGCCACGAACGCATCATCAACAACGACCACCTCGACTACAACTTGGTATTCGTGCCACCATTTTGACACCATACCGGAAGCAAGACCGGTAACCTCATCTTGGTATTGGACATATCATTCTTGCAATTACATTGATAGCCATCATAGCCTTACTCCTTTGTGTTGCTTACCCATCGAGACTAGCCATTGAGTATTGCCGGCAACGAGACTTGTGCACATTAGTGATCATACTTCCCATAGCATACATACATCATTGTTGCATATCTTGGTAACATCTCTTGTGCATAAAGTTGTCATCACATACTCATTTGCTATCTTGGTTCGTCAAGCATTGCATGCAAAAAGAGCTCAAACATCAAAGAGCCAAACAAGCTTTTAAGCAAAGAGAAAGATAAGCAAAGAGCTTTTAAGCAAGAACCATTCCATCTTACAACAATAAGATTGTCATACTCGATCATCTTGGATCATATCATAGCAACACCTTGCATAGAACATATTTGGGATAGAAGTCATTGCATTTTTGCTAAGTAGGTTGTGCACAAGTTCTTGTATCCGCCTATTGTGCAATCGTGCTAGCGTCTCTCCAGTGTTGTGCAACAAGAGCATTTTTGTGGATTCCACATTTTGGCTCACCCTTGGTTGCACAACCCCACTTATCTTTTTGCGTGTGTGTTTCCGTGTACCTTATATGCTTGGTCTACTTGTTACATTGCATCTTGTGAATCTTTTCCAACATTATTGAAGCTCACTTACAATTGCATCAGATTTTGTGTCACCATCCTAACCAAGCTCCACCAAAAGATTTTACTTGTGTAGGTGTGAGAAACCGATAAGAACTCGTACCAATTGTGCTATTTCCTTGTCCTACATTGCAGTGATCCTCGACCCACTTTCAACTTCGGTTAAGGTACATTTGGTACTCGTTCTTCTCTTTCTACCACTCACATTTGTCTTGGAATGATGGATAGGCCAAGTACTTCTACCAACCCACTCTTCATGGAGCAAGACGACGACATGAACTCCTTCATCACCAAGAGTCACCTCTTTGGTGCACAACGTGCTTTGCATCAAGAGCAACAAGCTATGAGTGAACGCATCGACAACCTTGCCGCCGACTTGCGACTTTCCAAGCAACGTACAAGGGACTACTTCGACCACAAGCTCGACGATCACAAGCAAGAGAATGACGCAAGGATGGACGGAATTAGTGCTTTGTTGCTCAACCGCTCGTCTTCCACTTCAAGGAGCCGTTCAAGCCGCCACTCTGACTTCACCCTCTCCGGTTCAAGTACACCGACATCGAACACTCTTCGTCGAGCCGCGCGCACCGACCGTCAAGCAAGCCTTAATCCCCTGCGAGACACTGACTCTCAAGAGCGTCGACAATGTCGAACTCAGGAGGCCTTTGTGCTAGCACGAGAATGGCAACGACAACGCCAACATGAAGAGGAAGAGCGAGCGCGTCTACACCAAAATTCTCAAGATGCCGAGGCACAACGTCAAGAACAACAACTCCGTGACGCTCAAGCACTTGCGGCGCAACAAGCTCTATGCGATTCGAGTCAAGCCGTTGCCGACCGAAGCCGACAAGCCCGTGAACAAGAGGAAGCATTTCGCGAAGAAATTCAAAAATGAAGATTTCAAGCTCGCGTGCATCGGCAAGTTCCTCCTCGAGCTCAACAGGTTCCTCCACAAGCTCGCAAAGAACAACCAGTCAATCAAGAGCATGAAGACAATGGAGATCCTCCACGACAAGAGCAACATGACGATAACAATCCTCTGCACCAAGAGCACCACGAGTTGCACAATCATCAACAACATGGGCGTCATCATCCCCAACCCCAACACAATGAAGAGCAACGTTATGGCAAACTCAAGTTCACCATGCCGAGGTTCAACGGTAGCAACGACCCCGAAGAGAACCTTTCATGGGCATTGAAGGTTGGCAAGATCTTCCATTTGCACAATTTTGAAGAAGAGAAGAAGATCGCGATGGCATCCCTTGAGTTCCAAGATTATGTTCTCATTTGGTGGGAACAAATCATAGAGCGCCGAGAGGTAAGAGGCGAACCACCCATCACTACTTGGGCGCAAATGAAGGATGTCATGAGAGCACGCTTCGTACCTACCTACTACAACCGCGACCTCTTCAAGAAACTCCAACAACTCAAGCAAGGAACAAAGAGCGTTGAAGAATACTACAAGGAGATGGAGATTGCAATGATAAGAGCCAATGTCACGGAAGATGATGAGCAAACAATGGCACATTTCTTGAACGGACTCAATCACCCTATCAAGAAGATCGCCGACTTCCAACCATACTCAAATCTCATCGAGCTAGTGCACCAAGCTACCAAAGCGGAACGCCGAGTGCAAGATGATTTCAAGTATGCCAAGTTCTCATCCAAGTCCTACGGCTTCTCCAATAACCAAGCTTCAACGACTCGAACACCGACTACGAGACCTTCTACTTCCAACATCGACAAGTCGACTTCCAAGAAAGCTTCGTCAAATACAAGCCATCCTCCTATGAGCAACTTCAAGCCGAGAGCTTCATCATCATCAACCCCAACCGATGAGACCATCAAGACGAGTTCCTTCAAGTGTTTCACTTGCGGAGGCCGAGGCCACAAGTCCTACGAGTGCACCAACAAGCGAACCATGGTCTTCAACGACGATGGCACTTATGACTCCATGAGCGAAGGCGAAATGGAAGCCCTCGAGCAAGTCGCCATGCACCGCCAAGTGAACAATGAAGAAGAACAAGTCTTTTGTGATGAAGACTCAAGTCCCGCACTTGTTGTCTCCAAAGTCTTGACTTTCCAACATCACCAATAAGAAGACCAACGATGCCACATATTCCACACCAAGGCCGGCATCAATGGCCGATCCATCAAGGTCATCATCGATGGAGGGAGTTGTCATAATCTCGCAAGTGAAGAACTTTGCTCCAAGCTCCAATTGCCCAAGACGAAGCATCCATATCCATACAAAGTGCAATGGCTTAGTAACTCCGGCACTATCCAAGTCGAGCACCGAGTACAAGTCTCCTTCAAGATCGGCGCCTATGAAGACACCTTGGAGTGTGACGTCGTTCCAATGAGCGTTTGTCATCTTCTCCTTGGACGGCCATGGCAATTCGATAGAGGAGCCGTACACAACGGCCGAACGAACCACTACATCTTCAAGATGAAGGGCATGGAGTACGTCCTCCGTCCAATGTCGCCAAGTCAAGTGATCGCCGACAAGCAAGCCACCCATCATGGAGATCATAGTGAGAGAGCGAGCCACCAAAAAGAGATTGAGCGCCACAAACCAAAATCGAGTGTCTCCACGATGAGAGAAAACAAGAACCTAGTTCTATTCGCCACCAAACGTGAGATGAGAGAAGTGTGTGAGAACCCATCGAGTGTCCTACACTACGTCCTCGTGTGCAAGGACAATGCATTACAAACTAACACTTGTCACACTCTTCCTCTAGTGTTGTCTACTCTTTTGCAGGAATTTCAAGATGTTTTTCATGATGAGCTACCTCCAAGTCTACCTCCTCTACGAGGCATTGAGCACCGAATCGACCTCATCTCCGGAGCACCTCTTCCGAACAAGGCTCCATACCGTGTCAACCCTGACGAAACAAAAGAAATACAAAGGCAAGTAAAGCATCTCATAGACCATGGACATGTGCATGAAAGTTTGAGCCCTTGTGTCGTTCCGGTCATTCTTGTGCCAACGTGATGGTAGTTTTCGCATGTGCTCCAATTGTAGACCTATCAATTCTATCACCGTTCGCTATAGGTATCCCATTCCACGCCTAGATGATATGCTTGATGAGCTTAGCGGTGCCACTATATTTTCCAAAATTGGTCTTAAGAGTGGTTACTATCAAATCCGCATACAAGAGGGTGATGAATGGAAAACCACCTTCAAAACCAAGTTTGGTTTGTATGAGTGGTTAGTCATGCCTATGGGTCTTTCGGAAGCACCGGGCACTTTTATGCGCCTCATGAATCATGTCTTTCGCCCATACATTGGTATATTTGTTGTGGTCTACTTTGATGATATTCTTGTGTTTAGCAAATCTATCAAAGAGCATGTCAGCCATGTCCGCACCGTTTTGCAAACTCTTAGAAAAGAGCGCCTCTATGCTAATATGGAGAAATGCCTTTTTGGTGTTGATAAGCTCATTTTCTTGGGTTTTGTTGTTTCTTCTAAGGGTGTTCATGTTGACAAGTCCAAGATTAATGCTATTAAGACTTGGCCGCAACCAACCAACTTGCATCAAGTGCGTAGTTTTCTTGGCCTTGCGGGTTTCTGTCGTCACTTTGTGAAGGATTTTAGCACCATTGCTTCGCCTTTGCATGCTTTGAGCAAGAAGAATGCGCCTTTTGTTTGGGGACCATCCCAAGATACCGCATTCAATGAGCTTAAGAGTTTGCTTACTCATGCTCCCGGGCTTGCTTTACCCAACTTTGATAAACCTTTTGAAATTCATTGCGATGCTAATGGTAATGGCATAGGAGGTGTGTTAACGCAAGAGAAGCGCCCCATAGCTAACGTTAGTGAGAAACTTTCTGGAGCGCAGCTTAATTACCCCATCTATGACAAAGAGCTATATGCTTTAGTCCGCGTTTTGCATGAATGGGAACATTACCTTCGTCCCCATGAGTTTATCATTCATACTGATCATGAGACTCTCAAGTATCTTAAGGGACAAACTAAGTTGAACAAGTGTCATGCTAAATGGAGTGAATTTATTGAGTCTTTTCCCTATGTCATCAAGTACATCAAGGGTAAAGAAAACATAGTAGCGGATGCTCTTTCCCGCATATGCATGCTTGTCACGCAACTTGAGTTAGATGTCATTGGCTTCGAACATATCAAAGACTTGTATGAGCATGATGCAACTTTTGCTACTCCTTATGCCAAGTGTTTGTCGAATACATCTTGGGAATGCTATTACATCAAAGACGGCTATCTTATGAGAGCTAACAAACTTTGCATCCCCGAGTCGTCTCTTCGTTTGTTGCTTTTGCAGGAATCGCATGGAGGAGGCTTAATGGGACACTTAGGACACGACAAGACGTTCACCACGCTCTCGAAGAGCTACTTTTGGCCAAAGATGTTTCGGGACGTCAATCGCTTCACCAACTGGTGTTCTACATGTCACAAAGCTAAGTCCAAAGCTCAATCTCATGGTCTCTATATGCCTTTACCAATTCCATACCAACCATGGGAAGACATTAGCATGGACTTTGTTCCTGGTTTGCCTAGAACTCGAAATGGGAATGATGCCATATTTGTCGTTGTGGACCGTTTCTCAAAAATGGCACACTTTATTCCTTGCCACAAGATAGACGATGCTTCACATGTTGCTAATCTCTTTTGTAGGGAAATTTTGCGTCTCCATGGTGTGCCAAAAACCATCGTCTCGGACCGCGACGTCAAGTTCCTTAGCTACTTTTGGAAGACCCTATGCGCCAAGCTCGGAATCAAGCTACTCTTCTCCACGGCGTACCATCCTCAAACCGACGGCCAAATGGAGGTAACAAACCGCACCCTCTCCGCTCTACTTCGAGTACTCATCAAGAAGAACATCAAGGAGTGGGAGGAGTGTCTACCCATCGCCGAGTTCGCCTACAACCGAGCAAGACACTCAATAATCGGCAAGCCCCCTTTCGAGGTCTTCTACGGATTCAACCCTTTGTCACCTTTGGATATTCAACCTCTACCACTCAAGAGCGAATCAATTTGGACGCCATATCAAGAAGGTGCATGAAGATAAAAGAAACACCATCGAGCGACAAGTACAACGCCTTGCGACCAAGCTCAACATCAACAAGCACCCTATGATATTCAACATTGGAGACCTCGTGTGGCTACACCTTCGCAAGGACCATTTTCCCCAAGAACGCAAGTCCAAACTTCGACCACGCGCGGATGGACCATTCAAGGTGCTTGCACGCTACAACAACAACGCTTACAAGATCGACATTCCTCGTGACAAGTAATCCGTGAGCGACATCTTCAACATCAAAGATCTCTTGCCCTACCATGGTGATGAGGATTTTGATCCAAGGACGGATCTTCCCCAAGGGAGGGGAGATGATGCGGAGCATCCCAAGATCATCCCCATGGACACACCCACACCTCCAACGGCACCACTTGGACCAATGACACGAGCCCGAGCCAAAGCTATCGAAGATAAGGTGAACTCACTCCTCTCCGAACTTCCACTTTATATGCATGAGACATGGCTACTACATAAGTCCGAGGTATTGTGCATGATTAGGTACCAAGAGGGTCCTCCCGAAGATGCGCATGATGTACAAGTCCCCAAGTCCACGGATGAGGAGAACCAACGAAAGGAGCCAAGAGCATCTCCCAGGCCCCGGACATCCGGCCCCTGGAGCGCCTTCCTCTACAACAACCCATCCGCAGAAGGCTACAGGCCACGGACATCCGGCCCCTACCGAGCTCCCGGACATCCGGCCATCGGCCCAGAAATCCGGCCCCTCCGAACCCGAGAGCAATCACCGCTCCAGCCCGGACATCCGGCCGCCAGCCCGGACATCTGGCATCGCCTGAACGCCCGAACATCCGGCCCGACGCCCGGACGTCCGGCCTCCCTGTCTACGCATAGTAAAGGGCCGAGGCCCGTGTATCCCCTTCTCCCCCTACACTATATATACTCTATCTCGTACAACTCTTTAGGGTCAGCAAATGTTTAGCTCATATTTGTGAGAGAGCTTTGCTCATCCACTTGATTACCTTCTCCTCGGAGCTTCGAGCCTCCACCGGTGAAGATCCCCCAAGCGGATTCAAGACCCCTCTTTAGGGAAGAACATCAAGACCTCCTCACGGAGAAGAACCGGTTACCCTTTTGTATCGTCCCTAGTTGTCCGTGGACCGTGTATCGTTCTATGTATCCGAGGATCTAGCACATGTGTGACTTGTTCTTGTTAGTTTAAGTTTTCCTCTTGTGTTTCCATTGTTTTCCCCTCGTGTTCCTCGTGTTCTTCACGGGGTCCGCTCCTTTCATGAAAGATCGGGAGATTAGGGTTCTACCCTACATCAACATCAAACACAATCTTTTCACTCTGATAGTTCAGCTCACCGCAAACGTCACTGGCAACATGATCTTCCCCTTAGGATGACTTCTGCTGGGGTTAACTCCTTCAAACATGCCGGTGCCTCTAGCTCTTCTTTTCCTATCTGAAGCTTGCTGATAACTGCTGGGGAAATCAGATTCAATCCGGCCCCGCTGTCCACTAGCATCTTTGTGACCTTGAGGTTGCAAATTGTTGGGGAGACCAACAACGGCAAGCACCCCACCGCTATGGTGCGATCAGGGTGATCCTCTTCGTCAAAAATGATGGGTGTGCGGGACCATTTGAGCGGTTTTCAGGCCTCTGGCGTTGGTTTCACAACATTGACCTCTCGTGCCCATCGCTTGAGTTGGCGATGAGAGGAGTGCAAAGATGCACCCCCATCCATGCATAGGGCGTTAGTGGCCTTCTGAAATTCCTGCTCACTAGTTTCCTCCTCATCCCCTTCATTACTCACATCATCACAAGTTTCCTTCTCTTGGCCCCTGGAGGGTTTTCCTTGGTTCCAAAAGGGTTTGCCGGGGTTATTTGCTTCACCGCCTCGGCCCTTACCACCAGTAGCATTCCGACCTTTCTCCTAGTCATGCTTATCATACTCTGCCCTCCGCCTCTTGACAAGCTGCTCTACCTGATAACACTCCTGAAGGTCATGGCC
Source organism: Triticum dicoccoides (assembly GCF_002162155.2). NCBI lineage: Eukaryota > Viridiplantae > Streptophyta > Magnoliopsida > Poales > Poaceae > Triticum > Triticum dicoccoides. Next base: position 224,727,397 of record NC_041380.1, on the reverse strand, counting down.
TTTGGTCCGATGGATCTTGTAGTACGGCCTATCACCTTTCCCAACTTTTTTTGCGGCAGCGGCTTCCCAGCAGGCAGTGCAGGTGGCAACTTCCTTGCTGGGGGCCTCGGCCTTGGCCTTCTTTCTGGTACTAGGTGTGCCCGAACCTTCTACAATCATCACTGCCTTATCTCTTGTCTTCTTACCCTTCCTCTGACTGGTTGATTCACCTTCATCCTCTGAATCAACATTAATGCAATCCTCCTCTCCGGGCAACTCCCTTCCTTCTTCCATCCGGGCACATTTGTCCACCAGTGTATATAGTTCTTTCACAGTCTTGGGAAACCCCACGTTCATTTTGGAATGAATGCGACAGTTGCGCACATTGGATTGGAAAGCTGCTATAACGCCTGCCGGATGGATATTTGGTATATTCCTATGAACTTTACTGAATCTCTGCAAATACTTACGGAGGGTTTCTCCTTCCTTCTGCTGGAGAAGCTGCAGGTCGATGGGCCTATCGGGCTCTTGATGGCCACCAGTGAAGGCACTGATGAACTCGTGGCACAGGTCTGCCCAAGATGAAATGAGTTCTCTGGCAGGTGCATCAGCCAAGACCTCACACTGGACTTGAGGGCCAAAGGGAAGCAATTGGCGAACACCTTCTCATCTCTTCCCACGGCAGCCTGAACAGCGATGGTGTATATGCTCATAAACTCTGTCGGGTTTAGCCTCCCGTCGTACTTCTCAGGTATCTTTGGCTTGAACGCGTGAACGGACGGCCAACACACTTGCGGCAGCTCTCCTGTAAAGGCAGGGCAGCCGACCTCGAAGGGTAGGCACCCGCCAACACTGAGCACAGGCTCGTCGACGTTGAGGCTGTCATACCCGTCGGTCTGGCAGGGGTCGTTGCGGCACCGTTCGGCGACGACGCACGCGTCTCCCCGCTGCCTGTCTTCCGGGGTTCGACTCTGGCCTGGACGTGCTCGAGGGTCAGAGGAGGCCATCGAGACGTTGTCGGGGTCTTGATTCTGCTGCGTCCTCACATGTTGCCATGGAGGGGACTGAACCATGGAGACAACCCCCTTTGTACGGCTAGCAGCGCGGGCGATGGCTGTTGCTTGGGGAGGTTGAAGTGGGCAAGCTCGTCAGCAGCCCCTAGCTTCGACGAAGCCGAGCAGGCTTTGGATGGTGGCACGCCACTCATCCATCTGCTCAGCTGCTAGCGGGAACTTCAGTCATAGCTGAGCTCGCGCCATGGCTTTCGTGGTCATGCTTGGCGACGTCGACCGCACCGTCGCCCGGCTCCGGAAGGTGCCAGCGGCGGTGGCGGCGGCGGCGCCGTGCCCACGCTATTGTGGGACGACCACCAGGGCAGCGGGGTCGCGCGGCGATGGTGCTGGAAGATCAGCGGCTCCATTGAGCACATCAGCCTGGTTGTCTCGTCCGGGAGGAGGCGCATACGCCACGGCCGCTCCCGTGATGGGGGAGACCGGAGGGCGATGGCTCTCCCCGGACCGAGTGCAGTTGTTGTGGCTGTGCTCGTCGGCGAGAGGAGGGGGCGCGGACGGAGTGACCCCCTCGCCCGCACCTTGCAGAGCTTGACCGTCGAGATGCTGCTGATGTTGTTCTCCTTCGGTAGCTCCGACCCCCATGTCGGTCGCGGGGGCGGTGGTAATGGCACCACCTGCACCAACCACGACCCCAGCAGCGTCCACGTCCTCGCGCGCCCCCGCGTCTCCCGCGGCATTAGAGGCCGCGGGCGGTGGAGCCTTCGAGGTGGATGGATGGGCTGAGGTGCCAGATTTCTTTTTGGGCACCATGGTCGATGGCGCGGTCGAGGATGAAGATGGCGATGAAGATGACGCGCGGTGTACACTTTCAGGTTCACGCAAGTGCCCCCCTTACCTGGCATGCCAAAGATGTTGCGGGATGTCCGTGGCCACCTATGGGACCGGGTGGCCACTTGTTGGTTCGGCGGGAGGACATCACATTGCACAAAGAGCAGACCAGCGCACCACAGCGCGTCAGAGAGCACACAAGCGATTTACCCAGGTTTGGGCTGCCGCGAGGCGCAAGACCCTCCTCCTGCTTTAGTGGATTGATGGTGGAATGAATGTGGTGGTGCGTAGTACACTTGCCCGACAAGGTTTGCCTCAGGGGCACCGCGACTACGTGTGTATGGTGGCTTGGGTTCTGTCAACTTTCCACCCTTCTAACCCCTCCTACGAGTGCCATGGGCCTCCTTTTATAGATTAAGGGGTCACCTTAGTGGCAAAGTGGTCATTATCCACTGATATGATAGCGAACAGTGCTATCATACCTAACTTTGCGGGCTGACAGGGCGCATTAAATGCGTTGCTGAGTGTCACATCACTGGTCGCCCGACAAGGCCTGCCGGGCTATCTTGCCAGATCCCCACCTGCTCTCTTGACACATCGCAGGATGGGTGTCATATATAGGCTTCTTCTGTAGGAAACGGCTGCCATGTGGCGAACGGCTGCCACTTAATCATCTTGCGGCTTGACACCGCACTGATTGACGATGTGAGTCGTGCTTGAGTGGTTGGTGGGGTGGTTCTGCCCCCGTGAGCCCTAGCAAGCTCTACCGGGGAGCCTCGGTTGCTTACTTCTGGTGGTGGCATCACCCTTTGTCGGGCTCGCCTGCCCGGCAAGGGAGGCCCTTCTCTTGCCGATATCTTGCTCCTTAGGCTCGATTTTGGTCCCTCTGAGCTGCATGTTGGTTCTTCAAATCTCTTGGCTCTTCAATCTCTGACTTAAGCTGGTGCTTCAATCTTGATCTTGTGCCTGTGCACAATTGGCCAACAGACCCAGGGTTTGCACCGACACCGCGGGTGAGGGAGTCCTGGATTATGGGGTCCTCGAATGGTTGGGCTATGTGACATGGGCTGGACTGATGGGCCGCGAAGAAGGCTTTCCCCCGTCTCCGGATGGGACTCTCCTTTGCGTAGACGACAAGTTTGACGATCGGATGTGTAGTTTCCTTTCTCTGTAAACCAAGTCTGTACAACCCTTGCCCCCTCTGGTGTCTATGTAAACAGGAGGGTTTAGTCTGTAGAGGCAATCACAAAATCATACAGGTTCGATATCCAGGGTTTAGCCATTATGATCTCGAGGTAGATCAACTCTTGTAACCCCTATACTCATCAAAGTCAATCAAGAAGGAAGTAGGGTATTACCTCCATTAAGAGGGCCCAAACTTGGGTAAACATCGTGTCCCATGTCTCCTATTACCTTCGATCCTCAGACGCACAGTTAGGGACCCCCTACCCGAGATCTGCCGTTTTTGACACCGACATTGGTGATTCCATTGAGAGTTCCTCTGCGTTGACAATAGAAGGATCGATGGCTCGCCTTGTCATCAACCACAAAATCACCGCTGGAAGGGCCGTAGTTCCTGGGCAGATCCTCCAACTCGGCTGTTTTACCATGGGTGCCGCTCGGCCGTTAAGCCAAAGGCAGCCCCCAAATTGCCAAAAATCATCTCCGCACCGGCCTCGAACACCCCGACAAGATGGATCCGGTAGATATTTCGTCTTTTAACGAACTACTACATTGCATCTCCGCCCTGGGGGTCGCAGCAGACTATGATCAGATTGGGCTTAAACCCGATCAGAGGGAAATCAGGTCCCCACCGATCACCCATCTGATGACGGTTGTGGAGGAACAAGCTGAGGATACCTCTCCCCCTATGCTGAGAACAAGCTATGTCAGAATTTCCAAGCCTTGCGAGCCTAAAAACATAGAACCAGGTGTTGAGCCTAAAAACTCCGAGGACACTCCGGATCCCGGGCTAGTAACCTCAGAAATTCTTCAATCTTTGGATATGACAGTGGGTCAGTGATAGAGGCAAAGGTGTCCCGTCTTTCGATGAGATGATGGATATCGCTTTGGTGGAAGTCGACTTTGACGATCCGACTACGAACGTGCGAGGACGTCGCGCCTTAGCAATCGCTAAACCAACTCCGAGAGGTTATTGACCACGCCGGAGCACGATCAACCTGACCACGAGGGTCTGTTTCCTGTGAGCAAACGAAGAACAAGCAAGAAACTAAGATTGCAATCTGGATATTGCGAATATAAGATGAAAGCTTTATTGATCAAGGTGGGGTTCTGTGACGCCTTTGTCTAGTCGCTGAACACAAACAAAGTACGCGAAGTTGCAGCTATGGCGAACTTTTAATCTAAACAAAACCCGAAGTCTAAACGATGCCCTAAGGGCTGTATATATGGAGGAAGAGGGGGGGAATTTCGTGGCCCTTGGTGGAGGGGTCCGAAATCAACCCTATCTCTTGTTTCCCCACACATACGTACTCTAAAAATAGCCTATACTTATGTATTTCGAAATTACATGGGCCTGGCCCAATAATAAGGTGACGCAGCACCTAAAATAGCCTCGGGACGAAATTTATGAAGTGGCATCTTGTATATTTCGTCCAAGGCTTCATGCACCCATTATGGTGGCTTCAAAGTCCTGAAATCATCACTTGTAACTCCGTTCTTGTTCCCCTTGCGCATGCCATCATCTCCAAGCTTGTTCTTGCTCCAAGTTCATCCTTCTCCAAGCTAGGCCCTTCATTTGTAAGCAAAACAAATGTATCCAATTTAGGAAGCATCATATTCTTATGAATATTAGAATCATTAACAAGAAACGAAAGTACCTGGTAATTTAGTTGGCGTGCACGAGCTCTAGTAATTGGTCCAGTATGTATAGCAGTAGGGGCTGTGGGTGTAACAATTGTATTGATGTCCTCATCATCCTCCCCTTCTTGAAATGAAGTCGTCCTCGACGGAAGTTCATCTTCCTCACCCAAATAAGGCTTCAAATCTGCAATGTTAAAAGTGGGACTAACCCCAAAATATGCAGGCAGCTCAAGTTTACATGCATTATCATTTATTTTCTCTAACACCTTAAAGGGACCATCAGCACGTGGCATTAACTTTGATTTGTGCAAATCAGGAAATCTATCCTTACGCAAATGTAACCAAACAAGATCTCCAGGTGCAAACACAACATGTTTTCTACCCTTATCTCCAGCAAGTTTATATTTAGCATTCATACGCTCAATGTTTTCCTTAGTTAACTCATGCATTTTTAAAATCAATTCAGCACGTTGTTTAGCATAAAAATTAACCTTCTCCGAAGATGGAAGAGGCAACAAATCAATACGTGCACGAGGTAGGAAACCATACACAACTTCAAAAGGGCACATCTTAGTAGTAGAATGCAATGAACGATTATAAGCAAATTCAATATGAGGCCAGCATTCCTCCCACATTTTCTTATTATTCTTCAAAACAGCCCTAAGCATAGTAGACAACGTTCTATTGACTACTTCAGTTTGTCCATCAGTTTGGGGGTGACAAGTAGTACTAAAAAGCAGTTTAGTCCCCAACTTAGCCCATAAACATCTCCAAAAGTGGCTAAGAAATTTAGTATCACGATCTGAAACAATAGTATTTGGCACACCATGCAAGCGAATAATTTCACGAAAGAACAAATCAGCAACATTAACAGCATCATCGCTTTTATGACATGGTATAAAGTGTGCCATTTTCGAGAATCTATCCACGACAACAAATATGCTATCCCTCCCCTTCTTTGTTCGAGGTAAACCTAATAAGCAAGGAACTCGGATTGGTGGTGGATATATGGTGGTGGTATATGGCAGCGGTGGTGGTAGCGGTGGTAGTATATGGATATGGATCGGTGGTGGTATATGGACACGGATTGGTGGTGGTATATGGATACGGATTCGGTGCGGTGGTGGTAGATGGCAGGGGCGATGATGATGGTGCGGCGGCGGCGTGACAACTTATGACCAGAACTCGAAACTCTAAAAGACTAGACTCTAAGACCAGCAACTAGACACGACGATGCAACCGCAAATTCAACAAAGCAAAACCCTAAAAAGATTATGCAAGGCTCAGATTGGTTCGGATATGATGAACTAACCCTAAATTTTTTTTTGTGGCTTTTTCGTGGACTATAGGTATGAAGAGCAGACTCGATCTAAACTACTAAAAAACTGTAAAATCTCACCGAGCAACCTGGCTCTGATACCAGCACGAGGTAGGAAACCATACACAACTTCAAAAGGGCACATCTTAGTAGTAGAATGCAATGAACGATTATAAGCAAATTCAATATGAGGCAAGCATTCCTCCCACATTTTCTTATTATTCTTCAAAACAGCCCTAAGCATAGTAGACAACGTTCTATTGACTACTTCAGTTTGTCCATCAGTTTGGGGGTGACAAGTAGTACTAAAAAGCAGTTTAGTCCCCAACTTAGCCCATAAACATCTCCAAAAGTGGCTAAGAAATTTAGTATCACGATCTGAAACAATAGTATTTGGCACACCATGCAAGCGAATAATTTCACGAAAAAAACAAATCAGCAACATTAACAGCATCATCGCTTTTATGACATGGTATAAAGTGTGCCATTTTCGAGAATCTATCCACGACAACAAATATGCTATCCCTCCCCTTCTTTGTTCGAGGTAAACCTAAAACAAAGTCCATAGATATATCCTCCCAAGGAACACTAGGTACAGGCAAAGGCATATATAAACCATGAGGATTGAGTCGTGACTTAGCTTTTTGACATGTAGTGCAGCGAGAAATAAAACGCTCAACATCCCGTCTCATCTTTGGCCAAAAGAAATGTGTAGCAAGTACGTCCTCCGTCTTCTTCACGCCAAAGTGTCCCATTAATCCTCCTCCATGCGCCTCCTGCAACAACAAAAGACGAACGGAGCTAGCTGGAATGCATAGCTTGTTAGCACGAAACACAAATCCATCGTTAACAACAAACTTGTACCACATTCTTCCTTCTTTACAATTCTGCATTACATCTTTAAAATCAGCATCATGCACATATTGATCTTTGATGGTCTCCAAACCAAATATTTTGAAGTCAAGTTGTGAAAGCATAGTATAGCAACGAGACAATGCATCAGCAATAACATTTTCTTTTCCCTTCTTGTGTTTAATGACATAAGGAAAAGTCTCAATGAATTCAACCCATTTAGCATGTCTACGATTCAGTTTAGCTTGACTTTTAATATGTTTCAAAGATACATGATCAGAATGTATAACAAATTCTTTGGGCCATAAATAATGTTGCCATGTTTCTAAAGTCCGAACAAGAGCATATAATTCTTTATCATAAGTAGAATAATTCAGACTAGGCCCACTCAATTTTTCAGAAAAGTATGCAACAGGTTTGCCATCTTGTAATAACACACCTCCTAATCCAATTCCACTAGCATCACATTCAAGCTCAAAAGTCTTATTAAAATCAGGAAGTTGGAGTAAAGGAGCATGTGTCAACTTATCTTTCAATACCGTGAAGGCTTCTTCCTGTGCGGTACCCCAAAGAAAAGGCACATCTTTCTTTGTAAGCTCACTGAGAGGTGCAGCAATGGTGCTGAAATCTCTCACAAAACGCCTATAGAATCCAGCGAGGCCAAGAAAACTCCTCACTTGTGTGACCGTTTTGGGCTGCGGCCAACTCTCAATAGCTTCAATCTTGGCTTTATCAACTTCAATTCCCTGTGGAGTAACAACATAGCCAAGAAAAGATACTCGGTCGGTGCAAAAGGTGCACTTCCCAAGGTTACCAAACAAACGTACATCATGTAGAGCAATAAAAACAGCACGTAAATGTTCCAAATGTTCTTCCAAAGATCTGCTATAAATCAATATGTCATCAAAGTAAACTACCACAAATCGTCCAATGAAAGCACGTAAAACTTCGTTCATTAATCTCATGAAAGTACTAGGTGCATTAGTTAACCCAAAAGGCATGACTAACCACTCATATAATCCAAATTAGTTTTAAATGTTGTTTTCCACTCATCTCCCAATTTCATACAAATTTGATGGTATCCACTACGCAAATCAACTTTGGAGAATATTGTAGAGCCACTCAATTCATCAAGCATATCATCGAGCCTAGGAATAGGATGACGATAACAAATAGTAATATTATTAATGCCTCTACAATCAACACACATACGTGATGTACCATCCTTTTTCGGCACTAGAATAATAGGAACAGCACAAGGACTAAGGGATTCGCGTATATAACCTTTGTCGAGAAGCTCTTGTACTTGACGCATAATCTCCTTCATCTCCTCTGGATTGGTACGGTATGGTGCACGGTTTGGCAGTGAAGCACCGGGAATTATGTCAATTTGATGCTCAATCCCTTGAATAGGCGGTAATCCCGGTGGCACGTCTTGTGGAAAAACGTCAGCGAACTCCTGCAAAATGTTAGTGACAGCAGGAGGCAAAGAGGAAGGCACGTCCTCGAATGAAAATAATGCCTCTTTGCACACAAAAGCATAGCAAACAGATTTGCTGAAATCTAGCTCATCAATATCAGATTTGGTGGCAAATAAACATGCACTTTTCAATTTAATTTCAGAAGAAACACTAGATGGTTTATTATTAGGCTTCATTTGTTGCTCAAATTCTTTTGCCACAATCTGATTTTCACTCTTATTCTTCTCCTTTTGTGCTTTATTAGCTCTATTAATATCATCTTTCAAAATGGAATCAGGAGTCATAGGAAGCAAAGTAATATTTTTATCCTTATGAACAAGAGTATAGTGATTGTTTCCACCATGGTGTACAGAATTTTTATCAAATTGCCATGGTCTACCAAGTAATAAGGAACATGCTTGCATAGGTACCACATCACAATCAACATAATCAGCATATGTAGAGATACTAAAATGCACACGAACAGTACGTGTTACCTTAACCTTGCCGCTGTTGTTGAACCATTGGATGTAGTAAGGATGTGGATGTGGTCTTGTGGTGAGAGAAAGCTTCTCCACCATCTCCATGCTAGCCAAGTTGTTGCAGCTCCCTCCATCTATTATTACGCGCACAGAACGTTCCTTCACAACTCCCTTGGTATGGAACAAATTGTGCCTCTGATTTTGCTCAGCTTGTGTGACCTGCACACTCAAAACACGTTGAGCAACTAAACATTCATACCTGTCAGCGTCTTCAGGAGCCATGTATTGCGTCTCATGATCAGAATCATCTCCACCATGTTCTTCACGTGTAATAAGAGCCAAAGTCTCCTCATCATAGTCACTAGCGGACTCATATCCACCATCCACGGTAGCAATCATCACACGCGGAGATTTGCATTCTCTCGCATAATGACCTCCTCCCTTACAACGACGACAAATAATATCACTTGTGTGCCCTGTTGATGCCATGGAAGAAGAGGAACTCTGTGCAGGCCCAGCAGGTGCGCTCTTGGCAGATAATGGTGGTTGTGCCTGTTTTCTTGTATCACGACTGGAGGAGGCACCTGATTGAGGTGCTGGTGCAGTTGAAGTAGAAGATGCACGCGGTGTCCATTATGAAGGTCGGCCTGCAGAAAAGTTAGATCGCGCCAATGCTTGTCGATCCTGCACTTCAGGTTCAGCTTTACAAGCAAGATGGAATAAACGAGTGATATTAGTATACTCCTTATAGTCTAGAATGGTCTGAATCTCTCTATTTAATCCACCCAGAAAACGTGCAAGCATAGCTTCATTCTCCTCAACAATACCACATCTAATCATGCCAGTTTGTAATTCCTGATAATATTCTTCTACAGAATTTTTCCCTTGTCTTAAACGCTGCAACTTTTGAAGCAATTCACGTTGATAATATGGTGGAACCCAACGCGTACGCATAGCAGTTTTCAAAGCAGCCCAAGTAGTTGGAATATGATATAATCTACAATGTTCAGACCACCAGACACATGCAAAACTAGTGAAAGCACAAACAGCAGCAGCAACCCGTCTCTCCTCGGGATATTGTAAACATGTAAAACGTTGTTCAGTTTCTAACTCCCAAGTAAGATATATATCAGGAACATATCTACCCTCAAATGGTGGAATATTCAATTTCAGTTTAGGAATATGGACATCATCTCGTACCTGAGGTGGTGGTGCAGGCCTACCATTACGAATATATACCTGAGGTCGACCTGCTGGTGGTGGTGCTGGTGGTTGCACGTAGTTCTGATTTTGAGCAACCTCATCCTCGTAATCTCCCACATAATCATCCTCCTTCGCATCAGCAGCAGGAGCCACAGAAGTATCAACAGCAGCACCAACAGTTTGGCCAAACGCAAGAGGAACACGGCTCGCTCGGTGGAGGTCTATTTCGCGACATGGAGGTAGTCGTTGTTGTTGTTGTTGGAGAGGTGCGTTAGGTGCAGCGGGTGGTGGTGGTGGAAGACGCGCGAGCAATTCATTAAACTTGTTATCGAGCTTTGTTTCGAATGTCTTCTCCATGCCATCTATCTTCTCCATGGCCTCTTCAAATCTGTTTAGCACGTCTTGCACCTGTCCACTCATCATTTGCTGAAATTTATCATGCAAATCCTTATTCGTCATGTTCTCCCAGTCAGTCTCGTCGGCTTGTGATCCTGGCATGGTTAGCAGCAATAGAAACACACAAGAATATGATCCTACAGACTACTAACAAGAGGTGGTGGTGGGTGTCACAAATCCGTCAAGCAAATCTCAAATTCTTACCAGTTCTTACCCAGCAGCAGGCGGTGATCGGCAACCGTTGTAGTCAAAAACTCTCAAAGCTTGGATAGAGCGATTACCAGGGAGAGTCAAACGCACGACGTAGATGTATGTGGAGCTGGGAAGGCTTATAATATGGTAGCAAAAAGGGTCAGCAATAATCAATTCAGAGATGCAAAGTTGAATAAACGCTCAACGACGGTACTGTGCTGGTCCTAGGCTAGACTGTGCTAGAGACGCGAGCCTAGAACACCAACAAAATCACGACGTGGCACGTAAAGAAGGGAAAAGCACACTCTGGAATTTTTTTTCGCTCTTTTTTTTTGCGCTCTTTTTTTTTCCGCTGCTTTTTTTTGTTTTTTGCGAAAAATCACTATAATGGCGAGTGTCTCAAAACTCTTCCTAGCTCAAACTGACAGGATGGGCACGAAATTTTTTCGACCAATTTTTTTTTTCGACTGCCCGGACCCAAAAACTGGAAACGGGTCAAAAAAAACTTCCTATAATGGCACCTGTCTCAAAACACTCAGAAACACCTAAAAATAGGATAGCCAGAATTTTTTTCGAAAAATGCGTTTTCGAAAAATTTTGGGCCTAAACGGAGCGTGGTTTCCGGACTCTTTTTTTTTCCGAAACCTACTCCGGCAAGGAAACACGAATCGGAATCTAGATGGATCTCGAAAACAAACCTAATATGATAAGAACTCGGATTGGTGGTGGATATATGGTGGTAGATGGCAGCGGTGGTGGTATATGACAGCTGTGGTGGTATATGGATACGGATTCGAAGCGGTGGCGGATAAGCGGTGGTGGTAGATGGCAGGGGTGATGATGATGGTGCGGCGGCGGCGTGACAACTTATGACCAGAACTCGAAACTCTAAAAGACTAGACTCTAAGACCAGCAACTAGACACGACGATGCAACCGCAAATTCAACAAAGCAAAACCCTAAAAAGATTATGCAAAGGCTCAGATTGGTTCGGATATGATGAACTAACCCTAATTTTTTTGTGTGGCTTTTTCGTGGACTATAGGTATGAAGAACAGACTCGATCTAAACTACGAAAAACTGTAAAATCTCACCGAGCAACCTGGAAATCTGATACCACTTGATAGAGGCAAAGGTGTCCCGTCTTTCGATGAGATGATGGATATCGCTTTGGTGGAAGTCGACTTTGACGATCCGAATACGAACGTGCGAGGACGTCGCGCCTTAGCAATCGCTAAACCAACTCCGAGAGGTTATTGACCACGCCGGAGCACGATCAACCTGACCACGAGGGTCTGTTTCCTGCGAGCAAATGAAGAACAAGCAAGAAACTAAGATTGCAATCTGGATATTGCGAATATAAGATGAAAGCTTTATTGATCAAGGTGGGGTTCTGTGACGCCTTTGTTTGGTCGTTGAACACAAACGAAGTACGCGAAGTTGCAGCTATGGCGAACTTTTAATCTAAACAAAACCCGAAGTCTAAAGGATGCCCTAAGGGCTGTATATATGGAGGAAGAGGTGGGGAATTTCGTGGCCCTTGGTGGAGCGGTCAGAAATCAACCCTATCTCTTGTTTCCCCACACATACGTACTCTAAAAATAGCCTATACTTATGTATTTCGAAATTACATGGGCCTGGCCCAATAATAAGGTGACGCAGCACCTAAAATAGCCTCGGGACGAAATTTATGAAGTGGCATCTTGTATATTTCGTCCAAGGCTTCATGCACCCATTATGGTGGCTTCAAAGTCCTGAAATCATCACTTGTAACTCCGTTCTTGTTCCCCTTGCGCATGCCATCATCTCCATGCTTGTTCTTGCTCCAATGTTCATCCTTCTCCAAGCTAGGCCCTTCATTTGTAAGCAAAACAAATGTATCCAATTTAGGCAGCATCATATTCTCATGAACATTAGAATCATTACCAAGAAACGAAAGTACCTGGTAATTTAGTTGGCGTGCACGAGCTCTAGTAATTGGTCCAGTATGTATAGCAGCAGGGGCTGTGGGTGTAACAATTGTATTGATGTCCTCATCAGTCAGTGTTCGGATTTAAGCCCGCCCACCCACCACAAGCAATACTCCCTAAGCAATTCCAGTCCTCCGGACATATGCGACCTAATGTACGTATGACAGCAACCTCAAGAAACAGTCCATCACTTTTGGGCCAGATTCCTCCTTGTTAAAAACAAGATCAAAGATTGCTGCGATGACGATGCAGTTTCAGTATTCTGTCGCAACTGTACGGATGAGGGGATCCTCAATGCCCCCAACTGACACCGCATACTGCACTTTGCAGAATAGGCACACATAGTACAGAAATAGTGCACAATGGAAAGCGCCTGGAAAGCCCAGACAGCCCGGTGGGAACCACCCACCTTTAAGCCACCCTCCGGACGAGCAAAAAGGATGCACCCTCGTGGGCCACCCGATCATCATCCCGTGGACAAGAAAATTAAGCCCTTAACGGGACACATAACCGTCCTTGATGAATGGCTCGACAAGCCCTGTCAGATACACAGGACGCAGAATTCCAAACCAACGCACAATCTTCGGGCATGTTGGGTACTCCGGCAGGTGGCTAAGAGCGGTGAGGCTATCCTCACCAATACAACCGCAGAGAAATTCTCCGGAGGACGACGATCTCAACGTCTTTACGGTCTTCGAAACCTTTTCTTCAAATAATTGGCCTAAAAGGGCACTCTGTGACCTCACCGAAATCAACCAAATAGCCGCAGTAAATCCTTGGAATGATACGTCGATAACTTTTGCCGCCAACGATGAACCAAGGGCTTGATCAGTCTGCGCACGAGCCGCTTTGGTGTTAAACCTAATCGTCGACGGGTTTCGTCTTACTAAAGTGCTCATGGACGGTGGCAGCGGACTGAACCTCATCTACAAAGACACGCTCGATAAAATGCAAATAGACAAGAGCCGCATCGAGCAAAGCAGTACAACCTTTCGAGGCATTATTCCCAGTCGAGATGCGTGATGCTTGGGGAAAATTAAACTTGATGTGGTATTCGGCGCCGGAGAACTACAGGTCCGAAGAGTTAATCTTCCACGTGACACCTTACAACAACGGATATCAGCCCTGTTGGGGCGAGACACATTCACACGCTTTCAAGCTATACCCCATTACGAGTACATGAAGCTCAAAATGCCCGGGCCCAACGAAGTTATCACTATCACCAGTGATCCGGACATAGCACTCCGCACCAAAAACAAAACCACATCCTTGGCCCTTGAGGCATTATCCGAGACCCTTGCTGCCGAGGAGCTCACTGCTTTATGTTCCATAGTGGATAGAGACAACGTAATCCTTGATAAAAGGCCTAAGTCCACTTCTTTCAAGCCAGCAGACGAAATAGTCAAATTCTAAGTTCACCCAACGGATCCTAATAAGACAGCAACCATTGGAGCATAGCTAGATCCGACGGTCGACGCCGCTCTAAGAGCTTTCCTGCGTGAAAATTGGGACATCTTTGCCTGGCATCCTTCGGATATGCCAGGAATCCCACGTAGACTGGCCGAACGCAGCCTCAACATAATAAAGGCGTTCAAGCCAGTCAAGCAAACGCTGCGGCGATTTTCTGAACCCAAGCGATAGGCCATGGGGGAGAAGCTAGCCAAACTACCTGAAGCCGGGTTCATTAGAGAGATCAAACACCCAGATTGGCTAGCAAACCTGGTCATGGTGCCAAAGAAGGACAAATCCTGGTGCCTTTGTGTCGATTTCAGAGACCTCAACAAGGCCCGCCCTAAGGACCCCTTCCCACTGCCCCGCATTGACCAAATCCTCGATGCAACTTCAGGACACGATTCATCGTGTTTCCTCGACGCATATTCCGGATACCATTAGATTAAGATGAAGGAATCCGATCAGACTACAACGGAATTCATTACTCTGTATGGACCTTTCTGCTTCAACACTATGCCTTTCGGACTCAAAAACGCCGGCACCACTTATCAACACATGATTCAAACATGCCTGGAAAAACAAATTGGCAAGACAGTGGAAGCATATGTGGACGACATCGTCACCAAGACTAAGCATGTCGAATCGTTGGTGGACGATCTGCGACTCACATTTGACAACCTTCGGGCATACGATATTCGACTCAATCCGGAAAAAATGTGTCTTCGGCATCCCAGCCGGAAAACTGCTCGGGTTCATCGTGTCCAATAGAGGAATTGAAGCAAACCCAGCAAAAATCCAGGACCTGATACAATTGGCAACACCAACAGGCTTAAAACAAGTCCAAAAGCTAGCAGGGTGCGTGGCAACATTGAGCCGTTTCATCTCCAGACTAGGAGAAAATGCACTGCCACTTTATCGCCTGCTCGGATGCACCGTCCACTTTGAGTGGACGGATGCGGCAACACCTGGATTGGAAGAAATAAAAACCTTGTTAGCAAACAACCCAATCCTTGCCGCACTAAACGTCGGTGAGCCTATGTTGCTCTACATATCCGCAACTCACTACGTGGTGAGCGATGTCCTCGTCATCGCACGAGGAGAAGAGGGACACAAATTCCCACTTCAAAAACCAGTGTATTATGTATCGGCGGTCCTTACACCATGCAAATCCCGATACCCTCACTATCAAAAGATAGCCTATGCAGTCTTCATGGTATCTCGGAAGCTGCGGCACTACTTTCAAGAGTGCTCGATCACGGTGGCTTCCGAAGTTCCACTCAACGACATCATAAACAACCGAGACGCCACCGGCCGCATTGCCAAATGGGCTATCGAACTTGATAGAGGCAAAGGTGTCCCATCTTTCGATGAGATGATGGATATCGCTTTGGTGGCAGTCGACTTTGACGATCCGACTACGAACGTGCGAGGACGTCGCGCCTTAGCAATCGCTAAACCAACTCCGAGAGGTTATTGACCACGCCGGAGCACGATCAACCTGACCACGAGGGTCTGTTTCCTGCGAGCAAACGAAGAACAAGCAAGAAACTGAGATTGCAATCTGGATATTGCGAATATAAGATGAAAGCTTTATTGATCAAGGTGGGGTTCTATGACGCCTTTGTCTGGTCGTTGAACACAAACGAAGTACGCGAAGTTGCAGCTATGGCGAACTTTTAATCTAAACAAAACCCAAAGTCTAAACGATGCCCTAAGGGCTGTATATATGGAGGAAGAGGGGGGAATTTCGTGGCCCTTGGTGGAGGGGTCCGAAATCAACCCTATCTCCTGTTTCCCCACACATACGGACTCTAAAAATAGCATATACTTATGTATTTCGAAATTACATGGGCCTGGCCCAATAATAAGGTGATGCAGCACCTATAATAACCTCGGGACGAAATTTATGAAGTGGCATCTTGTATATTTCGTCCAAGGCTTCATGCGCCCATTATGGTGGCTTCAAAGTCCTGAAATCATCACTTGTAACTCCGTTCTTGTTCCCCTTGTGCATGCCATCATCTCCATGCTTGTTCTTGCTCCAATGTTCATCCTTCTCCAAGCTAGGCCCTTTATTTGTAAGCAAAACAAATGTATCCAATTTAGGCAGCATCATATTCTCATGAACATTAGAATCATTACCAAGAAACGAAAGTACCTGGTAATTTAGTTGGCGTGCGCGAGCTCTAGTAATTGGTCCAGTATGTATAGCAGCAGGGCCTGTGGGTGTTACAATTGTATTGATGTCCTCATCATCCTCCCCTTCTTGAAATGAAGTCGTCCTCGACGGAAGGTCATCTTCCTCACCCAAATAAGGCTTCAAATCTGCAATGTTAAAAGTGGGACTAACCCCAAAATCCGCAGGCAACTCAAGTTTATATGCATTATCATTTATTTTCTCTAACACCTTAAAGGGACCATCAGCCCGTGGCATGAGCTTTGATTTGCGCAAATCAGGAAATCTATCCTTACGCAAATGTAACCAAACAAGATCTCCAGGTGCAAACACAACATGTTTTCTACCCTTATCTCCAGGAAGTTTATATTTGGCATTCATACGCTCAATGTTTTCCTTAGTTAACTCATGCATTTTTAAAATCAATTCAGCACGTTGTTTAGCATCTCAATTAACCTTCTCCGAAGATGGAAGAGGCAACAAATCAATAGGTGCACGAGGTAGGAAACCATACACAACTTCAAAAGGGCACATCTTAGTAGTAGAATGCAATGAACGATTATAAGCAAATTCAATATGAGGCAAGCATTCCTCCCACATTTTCTTATTACTCTTCAAAACAGCCCTAAGCATAGTAGACAATGTTCTATTGACTACTTCAGTTTGGCCATCAGTTTGGGGGTGACAAGTAGTACTAAACAACAGTTTAGTCCCCAACTTAGCCCATAAACATCTCCAAAAGTGGCTAAGAAATTTAGTATCACGATCTGAAACAATAGTATTTGGCACACCATGCAAGCGAATAATTTCACGAAAGAACAAATCAGCAACATTAACAGCATCATCGCTTTTATGACATGGTATAAAGTGTGCCATTTTCGAGAATCTATCCACGACAACAAATATGCTATCCCTCCCCTTCTTTGTTCGAGGTAAACCTAAAACAAAGTCCATAGATATATCCTCCCAAGGAACACTAGGTACAGGCAAAGGCATATATAAACCATGAGGATTGAGTCGTGACTTAGCTTTTTGACATGTAGTGCAGCGAGCAATAAAATGCTCAACATCCCGTCTCATCTTTGGCCAAAAGAAATGTGTAGCAAGTACGTCCTCCGTCTTCTTCACGCCAAAGTGTCCCATTAATCCTCCTCCATGTGCCTCCTGCAACAACAAAAGACGAACGGAGCTAGCTGGAATGCATAGCTTGTTAGCACGAAACACAAATCCATCGTTAACGACAAACTTGTTCCACATTCTTCCTTCTTTGCAATTCTGCATTACATCTTTAAAATCAGCATCATGCACATATTGATCTTTGATGGTCTCCAAACCAAATATTTTGAAGTCAAGTTGTGAAAGCATAGTATAGCGACGAGACAATGCATCAGCAATAACATTTTCTTTTCCCTTCTTGTGTTTAATGACATAAGGGAAAGTCTCAATGAATTCAACCCATTTAGCATGTCTATGATTCAGTTTAGCTTGACTTTTAATATGTTTCAAAGATTCATGATCAGAATGTATAACAAATTCTTTGGGCCATAAATAATGTTGTCATGTTTCTAAAGTCCAAACAAGAGCATATAATTCTTTATCATAAGTAGAATAATTCAGACTAGGCCCACTCAATTTTTCAGAAAAGTATGCAACAGGTTTGCCATCTTGTAATAACACACCTCCTAATCCAATTCCACTAGCATCGCATTCAAGCTCAAAAGTCTTATTAAAATCTGGAAGTTGGAGTAAAGGAGCATGTGTCAACTTATCTTTCAATACCGAGAAGGCTTCTTCCTGTGTGGTACCCCAAAGAAAAGGCACATCTTTCTTTGTAAGCTCATTGAGAGGTGCAGCAATGGTGCTGAAATCTCTCACAAAACGCCTATAGAATCCAGCGAGGCCAAGAAAACTCCTCACGTGTGTGACCGTTTTGGGCTGCGGCCAACTCTCAATAGCTTCAATCTTGGCTTTATCAACTTCAATTCCCTGTGGAGTAACAACATAGCCAAGAAAAGATACTCGGTCGGTGCAAAAGGTGCACTTCCCAAGGTTAACAAACAAACGTGCATCACGTAGAGCAATAAAAACAGCACGTAAATGTTCCAAATGTTCTTCCAAAGATCTGCTATAAATCAATATGTCATCAAAGTAAACTACCACAAATCGTCCAATGAAAGCACGTAAAACTTCGTTCATTAATCTCATGAAAGTACTAGGTGCATTAGTTAACCCAAAAGGCATGACTAACCACTCATATAATCCAAACTTAGTTTTAAATGCCGTTTTCCATTCATCTCCCAATTTCATACGAATTTGATGGTAGCCACTACGCAAATCAACTTTGGAGAATATTGTAGAGCCACTCAATTCATCAAGCATATCATCTAGCCTAGGAATAGGATGACGATAACGAATAGTAATATTATTAATGCCTCTACAATCAACACACATACGTGATGTACCATCCTTTTTTGGCACTAGAATAATAGGAACAGCACAAGGACTAAGGGATTCGCGTATATAACCTTTGTCGAGAAGCTCTTGTACTTGACGCATAATCTCCTTCGTCTCCTCTGGATTGGTACGGTATGGTGCACGGTTTGGTAGTGAAGCACCGGGAATTAAGTCAATCTGATGCTCAATCCCTCGAATAGGCGGTAATCCCGGTGGCACGTCTTGTGGAAAGACGTCAGCGAACTCCTGCAAAATGTTAGTGACAGCAGGAGGCAAAGAGGAAGGCACGTCCTCGAATGAAAATAATGCCTCTTTGCACACAAAAGCATAGCAAACAGATTTGCTGAAATCTAGCTCATCAATATCAGATTTGGTGGCAAATAAACATGCACTTTTCAATTTAATTTCAGAAGCAACACTAGATGGTTTATTATTAGGCTTCATTTGTTGCTCAAATTCTTTTGCCACAATCTGATTTTCACTCATATTCTTCTCCTGTTTTGCTTTATTAGCTCTATTAATATCATCTTTCAAAATGGAATCAGGAGTCATAGCAAGCAAAGTAATATTTTTATCCTTATGAACAAGAGTATAGTGATTGTTTCTACCATGGTGTACAGAGTTTTTATCAAATTGCCATGGTCTACCAAGTAATAAGGAACATGCTTGCATAGGTACCACATCACAATCAACATAATCAGCATATGTAGAGATACTAAAATGCACACGAACAGTACGTGTTACCTTAACCTTGCCACTGTTGTTGAACCATTGGATGTAGTAAGGATGTGGATGTGGTCTTGTGGTGAGAGAAAGCTTCTCCACCATCTCCATGCTAGCCAAGTTGTTGCAGCTCCCTCCGTCTATGATGACGCGCACAGAACGTTCCTTCACAACTCCCTTGGTATGGAACAAATTGTGCCTCTGATTTTGCTCAGCTTGTGTGGTCTGCACACTCAAAACACGTTGAGCAACTAAACATTCATACCTGTCAGCGTCTTCAGGAGCCATGTATTGCGTCTCATGATCAGAATCATCTCCACCATGTTCTTCACGTGTAATAAGAGCCAAAGTCTCGTCATCATAGTCACTAGCAGACTCATATCCACCATCCGCGGTAGCAATCATCACACGCGGAGATTTGCATTCCCTCGCATAATGATCTCCTCCCTTACAACGACGACAAATAATATCACTTGTGTGCCCTGTTGATGCCATGGAAGAAGAAGAACGCTGTGCAGGCCCCGCAGGTGCGCTCTTGGCAGATAATGGTGGTTGTGCCTGTTTTCTTGTATCACGGCTGGAGGTGGCACCGGATGGAGGTGCTGGTGCAGTTGAAGTAGAAGATGCACGTGGTGTCCATGATGAAGGTCGGCCTGCAGAAAAGTTAGTTCGCGCCAATGCTTGTCGATCCTGCACTTCACGTTCAGCTTTACAAGCAAGATGGAATAAACGAGTGATATTAGTATACTCCTTATAGTCTAGAATGGTCTGAATCTCTCTATTTAATCCACCCAGAAAACGTGCAAGCATAGCTTCATTCTCCTCAACAATACCACATCTAATCATGCCAGTTTGTAATTCCTGATAATATTCTTCTACAGAATTTTTTCCTTGTCTTAAACGCTGCAATTTTTGAAGCAATTCACGTTGATAATATGGTGGAACCCAACGCGTACGCATAGCGGTTTTCAAAGCAGCCCAAGTAGTTGGAATAGGATATAATCTACAATGTTCAGACCACCATACACATGCAAAACTAGTGAAAGCACAAACAGCAGCAGCAACTCGTCTCTCCTCAAGATATTGTAAACATGTAAATCGTTGTTCAGTTTCTAACTCCCAAGTAAGATATATATCAGGAACATATCTACCCTCAAATGGTGGAATATTCAATTTCAGTTTAGGAATATGGACATCATCTCGTACCTGAGGTGGTGGTGCAGGCCTACCATTACAAATATATACCTGAGGTCGACCTGGTGGTGGTGGTGCTGGTGGTTGCACATAGTTTGGATTTTGATCAACCTCATCCTCATAATCTCCCACATAATCATCATCCTCCTGGGTACCAGCAGCAGCAGTAGCAAGGCCAAAGAAATACCAACAGCAGTAGCAGCGGCACCAGAATTTTGTCCTGGCTCAATAGGAACACGCTGTGCTCGTCCATACTGATTCAGAAGGGGGCGTAGTTGTTGTTGTTGCAGAGGTGCGACAGGTGCAGCCGGTGGTGGAAGACGCGCAAGCAGTTCATTAAATCTGTTATCGAGCTTTGTTTCGAACGTCTTCTCAAGGCCAGTGATCTTCTCCATGGCCTCTTCAAAATTGTTCAGCACATCTTGTACCTGTTCAGTCATCATTTGCTGAAACATATCATGAAGCTCCTTGTTCGATAAGTTCTCCCAGTCAATCTCGTCGGCATGTGATCCTGGCATGGTTAGCAACAATAGAAACACACAAGAATATTATCCTACAGACTACTAAGAAGTGGTGGTGGTGTATCACAAATCCGTCAAGCAAATCTCAAATTCTTACCAGTTCTTACCCAGCAGCAGGCGGTGATCGGCAACCGTTGTAGTCAAAAAACTGTCAAAGCTTGGATAGAGCGATTACCAGGGAGAGTCAAACACACGACGTAGATGTATGTGGAGCTGGGAAGGCTTATAGTATGGTAGCAAAAAGGGTCAGCAATAATCAATTCAGAGATGCAAAGTTGAATAAACGCTCAACGACGGTACTGTGCTGGTCCTAGGCTAGACTGTGCTAGAGACGCGAGCCTAGAACACCAACAAAATCACGGCGCGGCACGTAAACAAGGGAAAAGCACACTCTGAAAAAAAAATTCGCTCTTTTTTTTGCGCTCTTTTTTTTGCGCTGCTTTTTTTTTGCGAAAAATCACTATAATGGCGAGTGTCTGAAAACTCTTCCTAGGTCAAACTGACAGGATGGGCACGAAATTTTTTTTTTCGACCAAATTTTTTTTTCGACTGCCCGGACCCAAAAGCTGGAAACGGGTCAAAAAAAACTTCCTATAATGGCACCTGTCTCAAAACACTCAGAAACACCTAAAAATAGGATAGCCAGATTTTTTTTCGAAAAATGCGTTTTCGAAAAATTTTGGGCCTAAACGGAGCGTGGCTACCCGACTCTTTTTTTTTTCGAAACCTACTCCGGCAAGGAAACACGAATCGGAATCTAGATGGATCTCGAAAACAAACCTAATATGACAAGAACTCGGATTGGTGGTGGATATATGGTGGTAGATGGCAGCGGTGGTGGTATATGATAGCTGTGGTGGTATATGGATACGGATTCGAAGCGGTGGCGGATAAGGGGTGGTGGTAGATGACAGGGGTGATGATGATGGTGCGGCAGCGGCGTGACAACTTATGACCAGAACTCGAAATTCTAAAAGACTAGACTCTAAGACCAGCAACTAGACACGACGATGCAACCGCAAATTCAACAAAGCAAAACCCTAAAAAGATTATGCAAAGGCTCAGATTGGTTCGGATATGATGAACTAACCCTAATTTTTGTGTGGCTTTTTCGTGGACTATAGGTATGAAGAACAGACTCGATCTAAACTATGAAAAACTGTAAAATCTCACCGAGCAACCTGGAAATCTGATACCACTTGATAGAGGCAAAGGTGTCCCGTCTTTCGATGAGATGATGGATATCGCTTTGGTGGCAGTCGACTTTGACGATCCGACTACGAACGTGCGAGGACGTCGCGCCTTAGCAATCGCTAAACCAACTCTGAGAGGTTATTGACCACGCCGGAGCACGATCAACCTGACCACGAGGGTCTGTTTCCTGCGAGCAAACGAAGAACAAGCAAGAAACTGAGATTGCAATCTGGATATTGCGAATATAAGATGAAAGCTTTATTGATCAAGGTGGGGTTCTGTGACGCCTTTGTCTGGTCGTTGAACACAAATGAAGTACGCGAAGTTGCTGCTATGGCGAACTTTTAATCTAAACAAAACCCAAAGTCTAAACGATGCCCTAAGGGCTGTATATATGGAAGAAGAGGGGGGAATTTCGTGGCCCTTGGTGGAGGGGTCCGAAATCAACCCTATCTCCTATTTCCCCACACATACGGACTCTAAAAATAGCCTATACTTATGTATTTCGAAATTACATGGGCCTGGCCCAATAATAAGGTGACGCAGCACCTATAATAACCTCGGGACGAAATTTATGAAGTGGCATCTTGTATATTTCGTCCAAGGCTTCATGCGCCCATTATGGTGGCTTCAAAGTCCTGAAATCATCACTTGTAACTCCGTTCTTGTTCCCCTTGTGCATGCCATCATCTCCATGCTTGTTCTTGCTCCAATGTTCATCCTTCTCCAAGCTAGGCCCTTTATTTGTAAGCAAAACAAATGTATCCAATTTAGGCAGCATCATATTCTCATGAACATTAGAATCATTACCAAGAAATGAAAGTACCTGGTAATTTAGTTGGCGTGCGCGAGCTCTAGTAATTGGTCCAGTATGTATAGCAGCAGGGCCTGTGGGTGTAACAATTGTATTGATGTCCTCATCAGAACTCTTGCCGTTTGAAATAACATACAAGCCACGCCGAGCTATTAAATCTCAGGTGTTGGCTGACTTTGTCGCTGAACTGACAGAAGCCGAACTCCCTAAAGAGTACATCACATACTCCAACTGGGTGATGTACTTCGACGACTCTAAAATGCTAGTTGGACTGGGGGCTGGTGTCATCCTAAGATCTCCTACAGGGGACACAGTCTGCTATGTATTACAGATCATGTATATGGACTCCAATAACGCGGCCGAATATCAAGCTCTACTGCATGGACTTCGGATGGCCGTTTCTGTGGGCATACAGCTTGAGGTGCGAGGGGATTCGAACTTCGCGATATCTCAAATCAATGGAAAATTCGCTGTAAAAGATCCGAAGATGGTGGCATACCACAACACCGTATTCAAAATATCGGCCCGATTCGAGGGGCTTGAATTTCACCATGTGGCTCGAGATAGTAATCAGGCAGTGGACATCCATGCTCGCATGGGTGCTAAACGCGACCCCGTCTCACCTAACACCTTTGTGGAAAGGCTTTGCAAGCCATTTGTGGTATGGCAGGACGAGAGCGGAAATACCAGTCTGCGCTGATTGCACCCCCGGATGCCGAACACGATTCCGATATCATCGGGGGCTTGGACACTGATAGAGGCGAGGGTGTCCCGATCTTTCGATGAGATGATAACTATCGATTTGGTGGAGACGACTTTGACGATCCGACTACAAACGTGCACGACGTTACGCCTTAGCAATCGCTAAACCAATCTCCTGAGGTTACTGACGATGCCGGAAGCACGGTCAGCCTGACCACGAAGGTCTATTCCTACAAGCAATCGAAGAATGAGCAAGAGTATGATAAAGCAATCTGAATATTGCAAATATATATGAGGTATTGATAATGGTGGGGTTCCGTAAGCGGTCTTGGTCTGGTCGTTGGACACAAACGAAGTACACGAAGTTGCAATGGCTAACTTTTAACTAAACAAATCCCAAGGAAAAGCTACTAGATGGATCTACTTATATAGGAGCAAGGGGTGGCGGCCAAGGAGGTGGGAGGACGTCCCAAGGCAGCCTAAAACTAAATCTAGGTCGTACAAGGCCAATGGGCCCAAGTGGAGGTGATGTAACACCTTTGGACTTGTAGTTTGACTCGGATTCTGCTGCAGCATCAGATTGTTTCGTCTACAACTCAACGCTCCGGACGAATTTGAAGGTGATTCCAATTGGGTTGGAAAGTGCACGAAATCTAGTTTCCAACAAAAAAAGAATCACCCAATTCGGAGTCCGTATGAAAAACTTGTGTGTGTTTTGAGTCAGGTGTGTCTGTGCAGTCCGAATCTGAATCCAGAACGTGAGAGACTTGGACTCTATCTTCTCTTGGGCCAAAAGTGACGTGAGAGAACTTTTTGGACAGCAAATAAACATCTCTTTCTTCCTTATCTTCATATGTGGATTGTACAAATGTCCCATACACCTGCAATTAGACAAAACACAAAAGTGTGTGAAGTATTTTTGTTCTGGATAACATAAATAGATTATTGAATAGTTTGCACTAGAAATCACCTGACAAATATGCATATATGCAATATTTTTGGTCATATCCAAGGTAGTCATGTCCTCATCATCCTCCCCTTTTGATAGAGGCGGGGGTGTCCCGATCTTTCGATGAGATGATAACTATCGATTTGGTGAAGATGACTTTGACGATCTGACTACAAACGTGCACGACGTTGCGCCTTAGCAATCGCTAAACCAACTCCGAAAGGTTGTTGACCATGCTGGAGCACAATCAACCTGACCACGAAGGTCTATTCCTGCAAGCAATCGAAGAACAAGCAAGAATATGATAAAAGCAATCTGAATATTGCGAGTATATATGAAGTATTGATAAAGGTGGGGATCCGTAAGCGGTCTTGGTCTGGTCGTTGGACACAAACGAAGTACACGAAGTTGCAATGGCTAACTTTTAACTAAACAAATCCCCAGCAAAAAGCTACTAGATGGATCTACTTATATAGGAGCAAGGGGTGGCGGCCAAGGAGGTGGGAGGACATCCCAAGGTAGCCTAAAACTACATCTAGGTCGTACAAGGCCAGTGGGCCCAAGTGGAGGTGATGTAACACCTTTGGACTTGTAGTTTGACTCGGATTCTGCTGCAGCATCAGATTGTTTCATCCACAACTCAACGCTCCGGACGAATTTGAAGGTGATTCCAATTGGGTTGGAAAGTGCACGAAATCTAGTTTCCAATAAAAAAAGAATCACCCAATTCGGAGTCCGTATGAAAAACTTGTGTGCGTTTTGAGTCAGGTATGTCTGTGCAGTCCGAATCTGAATCCAGAACGTGAGAGACTTGGACTCTATCTTCTCTTGGGCCAAAAGTGACGTGAGAGAACTTTTTGGACAGCAAATAAACATCTCTTTCTTCCTTATCTTCATATGTGGATTGTACAAATGTCCCATACACCTGCAATTAGACAAAACACAAAAGTGTGTGAAGTATTTTTGTTCTGGATAACATAAATAGATTATTGAATAGTTTGCACTAGAAATCACCTGACAAATATGCATATATGCAATATTTTTGGTCATATCCAAGGTAGTCATGTCCTCATCATCCTCCCCTTCTTGAAAATAAAGCCGTCCTCGGCGTTGCTTAATCTGAAATGTGGCTAACAAAAGAGACAAGGTGTACATGTTGTATATGTATATGTCATCCATTTTTATTTCCCTTGATTTTTGCATATATGACACATGAATAGATGAGTAACTTGCATAGTTCATAAAATCTAAAGCCAAAAAATTAGCACAAGTAGAAGGCATGAAAATATTGCAACTCAGTTTGCACATATAAGTGAAGCTCTTATTCATTTCAAAAGATTGACAATGTTCATCATTAAACCATCCCAACATTGGTGAATAAACCTTACTTGCATCAAATTTACATGCTACAACATGCTTAAATAAGCAAACATGCAATAAGTCATTCAACACAGAATCATCACCAAGATTAGAGGTCATATCAAAATGATTAAACATTGGTTCTTTTGCATCAATAGTTAATTCAATGGGTGCACTCAAAATTGTTGGTATTTCAGTTGTTTGATCACATGGCAAAGTCAAATTATCAACGTAGTACTCTAAAATAGGTGGTGTGATCAAAGTAGTGGGTAGCTCATCAGATGGTGCATTCAAATTGACAAGGCATTCATCATTCTCATGTAGAGATGGAAGATCAGTACCTTTGTCATTACCTCTTATGATCAACTCAGATGATGTAGCCACTCTCGGGGGCGATGTGTCACATGGTGGAGGTGATGTAGTCCTGACAACAACGGATGAGGTTGTCATAGTATGCCTAGTAGTTGAAGGAACAATCATATCAACTCTTGGAATGTGCACTGTGCGCTTGTTCTCCTCGTGGCCAACACGTCGTTTTATTTCCTGTTCAGCTTTGCAAGCAAGATGAAACAAATGGTCCATAGGATAACACTCTTCATGAATTAGTATCTCTTGAATATCACGGTTTAATCCTCCCCAAAATCTATCCATAAAATCATCTTCACTTTCTTCTAAAGAGGAATGCAACAAGGTAGTTTGTAAATCATCATAATATTTTGTTACAGTTTCACTACCTTGTTTTAAGTGTTGCAACTTCTTAATCATGTCACGAGTATAATAAGCAAGGACGAAAGTATGTCGCATGGCTTGTTTCAAATCATCCCAAGTAGTAGGTATATAATCCGGGTGTAACCGACAATATTCACTCCACCAAACCAAAGCATAACCAGTGAAAGAACCAACCGCAACTTTAACCTTTTTATGTTCATCGAAATTATGGGAAGCAAATATATTTTTTATGTCAAACTCCCATTCAATATATAAAGCAGGTTTAAAACGGCCATTAAATGGTGGTATAGATACATTAACCTGATCATGTGCATTTGGATGTTTGTGCACCTCTCGTGACGGTTGTGGTATTTGCAAAGGTGGTGGCACGTCTCCCGCGATCGACGAAGCCCATGAATTGACTCTGGATCCTGTCATGATTAGTAGAACAAGAAACAAAACCCAAAAATAATGTTCCTATAACTACTAGGATGTGGTGGTAAAACGCTCACAGTAAAGCAAATATCAATGTCTTACACGTTCTTACCATGCAGCAGGCGGTGATCGGCAACCAGCGGTGTCAAGTAACTCCGAATATTGAGTAAAGCGATTGCCAGGGGAGCGTACGTATACACGGTGTAGAAATATGTGGAGCTGGGTTGGCTATATATGGTAGCAAAAGATTAGCAATAATCAATTCAAAGATGCAATGTTGAATAAACGCTCAACGACGATACTGTGCTGGTCCTAGGCTAGACCGGACTAGAGACGCGAGCCTAGAACACTAATAAGGTCACGGCGTAGCACAACTAGCATCAATGAAGGATACTAAGTAGCTCTTGACAGCAAGATATAAGTGAAGATCACAACGGCAGTGAAGATAATGATGAAAAACAACTGCCAAGCAGGATATACAACAACTCTCTCTCCAACTTTCCTCTTGAAAAGTTTGAGACAATTTTCTGATAAATTCTTTCAAAGAATGCTACTAACTCAAGCTTTCTAATGCAAAAAGAATCACTCAATGATGAGGACATCAATACAATTGTTACACCCACAGCCCCTGCTGCTATACATACTGGACCAATTACTAGAGCTCGTGCACGCCAACTAAATTACCAGGTACTTTCGTTTCTTGGTAATGATTCTAATGTTCATGAGAATATGATGCTGCCTAAATTGGATACATTTGTTTTGCTTACAAATGAAGGGCCTAGCTTGGAGAAGGATGAACATTGGAGCAAGAACAAGCATGGAGATGATGGCATGCGCAAGGGGAATAAGAACGGAGTTACAAGTGATGATTTCAGGACTTTGAAGCCACCATAATGGGTGCATGAAGCCTTGGACGAAATATACAAGATGCCACTTCATAAATTTCGTCCCGAGGCTATTTTAGGTGCTGCGTCACCTTATTATTGGGCCAGGCCCATGTAATTTCGAAATACATAAGTATAGGCTATTTTTAGAGTCCGTATGTGTGGGGAAACAAGAGATAGGGTTGATTTCGGACCCCTCCACCAAGGGCCACGAAATTCCCCCCTCTTCCTCCACATATACAGCCCTTAGGGCATCGTTTAGACTTTGGGTTTTGTTTAGATTAAAAGTTCGCCATAGCTGCAACTTCGCGTACTTCGTTTGTGTTCAACGACCAGACAAAGGCGTCACAGAACCCCACCTTGATCAATAAAGCTTTCATCTTATATTCGCAATATCCAGATTGCAATCTTAGTTTCTTGCTTGTTCTTCGTTTGCTCGCAGGAAACAGACCCTCGTGGTCAGGTTGATCGTGCTCCGGCGTGGTCAATAACCTCTCGGAGTTGGGTTAGCGATTGCTAAGGCGCGACGTCCTCGCACGTTCGTAGTCGGATCGTCAAAGTCGACTTCCACCAAAGCGAAATCCACCATCTCATCGAAAGACGGGACACCTTTGCCTCTATCATCACGAGTATAATAAGCAGGGACGAAAGTATGTCGCATGGCAAGTTTCAAATCATCCCAAGTAGTAGGTATATAATCAGGGTGTAACCGACAATATTCACTCCACCAAACCAAAGCATAACCAGTGAAAGAACCAACCGCAACCTTAACCTTTTTATGTTCATTGAAATTATGGGAAGCAAATATATTTTTTATGTCGAACTCCCATTCAATATATAAAGCAGGTTTAAAACGGCCATTAAATGGTGGTATAGATACATTAACCTGATCATGTGCATTTGGATGTTTGTGCACCTCTCGTGACGGTTGTGGTATTTGCAAAGGTGGTGGCACGTCTCCCGCGATCGACAAAGCCCATGAATTGACTCTGGATCCTGTCATGATTAGTAGAACAAGAAACAAAACCCAAAAATAATGTTCCTATAACTACTAGGATGTGGTGGTAAAACCCTCACAGTAAAGCAAATATCAATGTCTTACAAGTTCTTACCATGCAGCAGGCGGTGATCGGCAACCAGCGGTGTCAAGTAACTCCGAATATTGAGTAAAGCGATTGCCAGGGGAGCGTACGTATACACGGTGTAGAAATATGTGGAGCTGGGTTGGCTATATATGGTAGCAAAAGATTAGCAATAATCAATTCAAAGATGCAATGTTGAATAAACGCTCAACGACGGTACTGTGCTGGTCCTAGGCTAGACCGAACTAGAGACGCGAGCCTAGAACACTAATGAGGTCACGTCGTAGCACAACCAGCATCAATGAAGGATACAAAGTAGCTCTGGACAGCAAGATATAAGTGAAGATCACAACGGCAGTAAAGATAATGATGTGAAACAATAGCCAAGTTGTTTACTGAACAGTGCACAAAACAGATTCCAATCCGAATTCAGGTACGAGATTGATTCTAGATAGATCCAATTTTTTTTCTTCTCTCTTTTTTTTCTCACGCTTTTTTTTCTTTTTCTTCTCTCTTTTTTTCTTTCCTTTTTTCTCTCTTTTTTTTCTTTATCTTCTTTTTCTCCCTCTTTCCAAGACAAACTAGATAAGATGCAGATTCGATCAGGCGAAGATGTGAGTGACCTCAACTATGATTATGACAATAAACAGTGCGTAGCACATTGTCAGGACCCCGACTCAATGCCACATCGATCTAGCATGTAACACCTCATATCACTTTGCGGCCTCACGCACGGTATTCCCACGGGTGTCGCCTTACCTCTGCCCGGGACCGTTTGCGCCTTTTGGCACACGTATATGACAGTGTCGCTAGCATCCATATGATAAGGAGCCCGGGCTGACATGGCTAGTCGTAAACCCAAAGTGGCACAAACTTACAGGGACAGGCATCCATGACCCAGCATCGAACGTGTCGGTCATCAGCGAGTGAATCCAGGCTGTAGCACTGGGCTAGCAGGACTCCGGTGAACCGAGCTGTAGCGGGCTAACAGGACTCCGGTATTCATCGCGTGACATTTCCCCGAAGGGACAGACACAGGAACGAAGAAGGACACATGCCGGCCAGCCTAAGTGTTCCGGAGCAGTAGCAAGCTACCATGGCTCAGTGGAAACACTAGGAGACATTTCCCGGTAAGAGAGGCTACTAAAGATAAACAACTAGATAGTCAGATCCCACACATACCAAGCATTTCAATAACATACACACAATATGCTCGATATGTGCGATCACAACATGGCATCACATCATGACTCTACGACTCAAGTATTTTATTCAATAGGCTCCGAGGAGCGAGATATTACAAACATGGGTCTCATGACCCAACAATCAGAGCATACAAGTCAAAGCACAAGCGGAAGCTATCATGTCTGGATACAGACATCTATAACTGAAAAAGGCTGAGAAGCCTGACTATCTACCAGATCCTGCCGAGGGCACAAGATCGTAGCTGAGGTAACAAGCTAAACGTCGAAGTCCACGCGGAACTACTAGCGAGACCGAAGTCTCTCTGCAAAAACATAAATAGGCAAACATGAGTACAAATGTACCCAGCAAGACTTACATCAGAACTATCTACATATGCATCATTATCAACAAAGGGGATGGTGGGGTTTAACTGCAGCAAGCCAGCTTTGACTCGGTGGCTATCCTGAACTACGACTGTGAGTAACTCTTTTGAGGTGGCGCACACGAGTCCACATATTCACCATATCAATACACCACTATGGAACCGCTCCTGTCTTCCTACGAGAACGCCATCCATAGCACTCACGCTTATCTTGCGTATTTTAGGGTATCCACTTTCACTTGTCTATGAACTGATATAAGCAACCCAGAAGTCCTTTACCGCGGACACGGCTATTCGAATAGATGATGTTAACCCTGCAGGGGTGTACTTCTTCACACACGCTCTCACCACTTACCGCCGTTTACACGACATGTACTCGGCAACCTTCAAGCGGAAGCCCAACGTGGGTGTCGGCCACAGCCTACCTAAACACTCGAGTCTCTAGTCCAGGTTTATCGCCTATTCGGGTTCCATCCATGAGGAGATCCGGCCGGAGTTTCGCTCACAGCCCCAAACGATGTGAACAGGGTTCCGTGACACCAAACGGGCGCCCGGTTTACCCGGCCACGTGCCTACCGCATCACAGCCCACCCCTACGGTCAGCGCTGCGCACGGCCTCCAGCATACTACAAACACCAGAAACTACTTGCAACTCCTGGACAGAGGACAAGGGTGATCAAGAAGCCGAGAGGGTCCATTGGTTTCGGGCCCAATGCGTGGTAGTAGCTGAATCATGGATCACAAACACAGAACTCAGCTCCTGAGGACGGCTGCAATGAGACAACCCACCATGTACTCCTACATGGCCTCTCACCGCTACCTTTACCAAATCGTGTTCACACACTTAGCTCACACACAGTAGGACATGTTCACACGCCTCTGATTCATCCCCGATGAATCAGACCTGACTCAACTCTAAGCAGTAGCAGGCATGACAAACAAACATGAATGAGTAGGCACAACAGGGCTCAAACAACTCCTACTCATGCTAGCGGGTTTCATCTAATTACTGTGGAATGACAGGTCATGCAGAGGATAAAGGGGTTCAGCTACCGCAGCAAGTAACAGATGAATCGATGTTGTCCTAATGCAGTAAAAGAGAGCAGGAGCGAGAGAGTGGGATTTTATCGGAATGAACAAGGGGGTTTTGCTTGCCTGGCACTTCTGAAGATAACATTGAGTCTTCATCAGTGTCAACGATCACATCGTCGGTACCGCGTCTATCGAGAGGGGACAAATACCGGCAACACAGAAAGGAACACAATCAATGCAATGCACAATATGATGCATGCTCATGACATGGCAATATGAATGTGTTTTGAGCTAATGCAACTAGCGACAGATTAAATGAAGTTGGTTTGAATACAAGATTCAAATTCCAACTCCATATATGATTATTTAAATGCCCTTTATTCGTTTTGTCCAAAACAGAGGACAAACATTGTTCAATCATCCATGAAAATGGTACAGATGGATTCCTTGAATTTTTCTGATAATTTTTCATATATAAATTGTTTCATTTGGAGTTACGGTTAATTTTCTATGATTTATAGAAGTTTTAGCTATTTTCTGAAATTATTAAATCATTTAAGATTTATTTAAATTCCAGAAAGGAATTATTGCGTCATCGTGACCTCATAGTGACGTCAGCAGGTCAACGGGCGCCGTCCAGGTCAAACTGACCTGTGGGACCCATATGTCAGCGTCACAGGTTAAACAGGGGGGGTTTAGTTTAGTTTAATTAAAGATTAGGGCACTAGGGCCCACATGTCAGTGTCAGCAGGGGGTAATTAAATTAAAAGAAACTAAACTAATTAACAGGGGGGCTGGCCCCACCTGTCATCGACCCAGGGGGGGTTCCTGCCGTGGTCAAGTGGGTCAACCTGATAGAGGCGGGGGTCCCGATCTTTTGATGAGATAATAACTATCGATTTGGTGGAGACGACTTTGACGATCCGACTACAAACGTGAACGACGCTGCGCCTTAGCAATCGCTAAACCAATCTCCTGAGGTTACTGACGATGCTGGAAGCACGGTCAGCCTGACCAAGAAGGTCTATTCCTGCAAGCAATCGAAGAACGAGCAAGAATATGATAAAGCAATCTGAATATTGCAAATATATATGAAGTATTGATAATGGTGGGGATCCGGAAGCGGTCTTGGTCTGGTCGTTGGACACAAACGAAGTACACGAAGTTGCAATGGCTAACTTTTAACTAAACAAATCCCAAGGAAAAGCTACTAGATGGATCTACTTATATAGGAGCAAGGGGTGGCGGCCAAGGAGGTGGGAGGACGTCCCAAGGTAGCCTAAAACTAAATCTAGGTCGTACAAGGCCAATGGGCCCAAGTGGAGGTGATGTAACACCTTTGGACTTGTAGTTTGACTCGGATTCTGCTGCAGCATCAGATTGTTTCGTCCACAACTCAACGCTCCGGACGAATTTGAAGGTGATTCCGATTGGGTTGGAAAGTGCACGAAATCTAGTTTCCAACAAAAAAAGAATCACCCAATTCGGAGTCCGTATGAAAAACTTGTGTGCGTTTTGAGTCAGGTATGTCTGTGCAGTCCGAATCTAAATCCAGAACGTGAGAGACTTGGACTCTATCTTCTCTTGGGCCAAAAGTGACGTGAGAGAACTTTTTGGACAGCAAATAAACATCTCTTTCTTCCTTATCTTCATATGTGGATTGTACAAATGTCCCATACACCTGCAATTAGACAAAACACAGAAGTATGTGAAGTATTTTTGTTCTGGATAACATAAATAGATTATTGAATAGTTTGCACTAGAAATCACCTGACAAATATGCATATATGCAATATTTTTGGTCATATCCAAGGTAGTCATGTCCTCATCATCCTCCCCTTCTTGAAAATAAAGCCGTCCTCGGCGTTGCTTAATCTGAAATGTGGCTAACAAAAGAGACAAGGTGTACATGTTGTATATGTATATGTCATCCATTTTTACTTCCCTTGATTTTTGCATATATGACACATGAATAGATGAGTAACTTGCATAGTTCATAAAATCTAAAGCCAAAAAATTAGCACAAGGAGTAGAAGGCATGAAAATATTGCAACTCAGTTTGCACATATAAGTGAAGCTCTTATTCATTTCAAAAGATTGACAATGTTCATCATTAAACCATCCCAACATTGGTGAATAAACCTTACTTGCATCAAATTTACATGCTACAGCATGCTTAAATAAGCAAACATGCAATAAGTCATTCAACACAGAATCATCACCAAGATTAGAGGTCATATCAAAATGATTAAACATTGGTTCTTTTGCATCAATAGTTAATTCAATGGGTGCACTCAAAATTGTTGGTATTTCAGTTGTTTGATCACATGGCAAAGTCAAATTATCAACGTAGTCCTCTAAAATAGGTGGTGTGATCAAAGTAGTGGGTAGCTCATCAGATGGTGCATTCAAATTAACAAGGCATTCATCATTCTCATGTAGAGATGGAAGATCAGTACCTTTGTCATTACCTCTTATGATCAACTCAGATGACGTAGCCACTCTCGGGGGTGATGTGTCACATGGTGGAGGTGATGTAGTCCTGACAACAACGGATGTGGTTGTCATAGTATGCCTAGTAGTTGAAGGAACAATCATATCAACTCTTGGAATGTGCACCGTGCGCTTGTTCTCCTCGTGGCCAACACGTCGTTTTATTTCCTGTTCAGCTTTGCAAGCAAGATGAAACAAATGGTCCATAGGATAACACTCTTCATGAATTAGTATCTCTTGAATATCACGGTTTAATCCTCCCCAAAATCTATCCATAAAATCATCTTCACTTTCTTCTAAAGAGGAATGCAACAAGGTAGTTTGTAAATCATCATAATATTTTATTACAGTTTCACTACCTTGTTTTAAGTGTTGCAACTTCTTAATCATGTCACGAGTATAATAAGCAGGGACGAAAGTATGTCGCATGGCAAGTTTCAAATCATCCCAAGTAGTAGGTATATAATCAGGGTGTAACCGACAATATTCACTCCACCAAACCAAAGCATAACCAGTGAAAGAACCAACCGCAACCTTAACCTTTTTATGTTCATTGAAATTATGGGAAGCAAATATATTTTTTATGTCGAACTCCCATTCAATATATAAAGCAGGTTTAAAACGGCCATTAAATGGTGGTATAGATACATTAACCTGATCATGTGCATTTGGATGTTTGTGCACCTCTCGTGGCGGTTGTGGTATTTGCAAAGGTGATGGCACGTCTCCCGCGATCGACAAAGCCCATGAATTGACTCTGGATCCTGTCATGATTAGTAGAACAAGAAACAAAACCCAAAAATAATGTTCCTATAACTACTAGGATGTGGTGGTAAAGCGCTCACAGTAAAGCAAATATCAATGTCTTACAAGTTCTTACCATGCAGCAGGCGGTGATCGGCAACCAGCGGTGTCAAGTAACTCCGAATATTGAGTAAAGCGATTGCCAGGGGAGCGTACGTATACACGGTGTAGAAATATGTGGAGCTGGGTTGGCTATATATGGTAGCAAAAGATTAGCAATAATCAATTCAAAGATGCAATGTTGAATAAACGCTCAACGACGGTACTGTGCTGGTCCTAGGCTAGACCGGACTAGAGACGCGAGCCTAGAACACTAATGAGGTCACGGCGTAGCACAACTAGCATCAATGAAGGATACTAAGTAGCTCTTGATAGCAAGATATAAGTGAAGATCACAACGGCAATGAAGATAATGATGAAAAACAACTGCCAAGCAGGATATACAACAACTCTCTCTCCAACTTTCCTCTTGAAAAGTTTGAGACAATTTTCTGATAAATTCTTTCAAAGAATGCTGCTAACTCAAGCTTTCCAATGCAAAAAGAATCACTCAATTCCGAGTTGATATGAGGAGTCAAAGAATTCTAAAACTGGCCTAAAAAATTGGAACAAGCTGTGTTCACGAACTTCGGAGGGCAAAAAGACCTAATTAGAAGCCGATTTTGAGGTGTCAAATATTGAACTAGCTTCTGCAACTATTTAGATGAGGCTCGTCGCTATCTTCAATTTGAGTACTCACGGAGCCAAAACGGACTTCGTATGAGGAAGATACACCTGTTTTACTGAACAGTGCGCAAAACAGATTCCAATCCGAATTCAGGTACGAGATTGATTCTAGATAGATCCAATTTTTTTTCTTCTCTTTTTTTTTTCTCATGCTTTTTTTTTTCTTTTTCTTCTTCCTCTTTTTCTTTTTTTTTTCTTTTCTTTTTTCTCTTTTTTTTTCTTTATATTCTTTTTCTCCCTCTTTCCAAGACAAACTAGATAAGATGCAGATTCGATCAGGCAAAGATGAGAGTGACCTCAACTATTATTATGACAATGAATAGTGGGTAGCACGTGGTGGAAATTGATGGATGGGTGGTGGACAGCGGAAGAGATAATGATGCAGCGGTGGCGTGACTAATGTGAACAGAACTCGAAACTCTAAACGAACTAGACACTAAGACCAGCAACTCGACACGACGATGCAATCAATAATTCAATTATGCAATCAATGAAAAGAAAATTGCAAAGGCTCGGACTGGCTTGGACCAAGGATGAATAGATCTAACTCTTTTTTGTGGCTTTTTCCTGGACAATAGGTAAGAAAGTAAATCTAATATAGGAAAACTGGAAATTCTCACCGAGCAACCTGAAAACTGATACCACTTGATAGAGGCGGGGGTCCCGATCTTTCGATGAGATGATAACTATCGATTTGGTGGAGACGACTTTGACGATCCGACTACAAACGTGAACGACGTTGCGCCTTAGCAATCGCTAAACCAATCTCCTGAGGTTACTGACGATGCTGGAAGCACGGTTAGCCTGACCACGAAGGTCTATTCCTGCAAGCAATCGAAGAACGAGCAAGAATGTGATAAAGCAATCTGAATATTGCAAATATATATGAAGTATTGATAATGGTGGGGATCCGGAAGCGGTCTTGGTCTGGTCGTTGGACACAAACGAAGTACACGAAGTTGCAATGGCTAACTTTTAACTAAACAAATCCCAAGGAAAAGCTACTAGATGGATCTACTTATATAGGAGCAAGGGGTGGCGGCCAAGGAGGTAGGAGGACGTCCCAAGGTAGCCTAAAACTAAATCTAGGTCGTACAAGGCCAATGGGCCCAAGTGGAGGTGATGTAACACCTTTGGACTTGTAGTTTGACTCGGATTCTGCTGCAGCATCAGATTGTTTCGTCCACAACTCAACGCTCCGGACGAATTGGAAGGTGATTCCAATTGGGTTGGAAAGTGCACGAAATCTAGGTTCCAACAAAAAAAGAATCACCCAATTCGGAGTCCGTATGAAAAACTTGTGTGCGTTTTGAGTCAGGTATGTCTGTGCAGTCCGAATCTGAATCCAGAACGTGAGAGACTTGGACTCTATCTTCTCTTGGGCCAAAAGTGACGTGAGAGAACTTTTTGGACAGCAAATAAACATCTCTTTCTTCCTTATCTTCATATGTGGATTGTACAAATGTCCCATACACCTGCAATTAGACAAAACACAGAAGTATGTGAAGTATTTTTGTTCTGGATAACATAAATAGATTATTGAATAGTTTGCACTAGAAATCACCTGACAAATATGCATATATGCAATATTTTTGGTCATATCCAAGGTAGTCATGTCCTCATCACAACCCCACCGGCGTCTCGACGCCGGCGAGGCCCGGGACGGTGGCGGCCGTCGGAAACACGCTACAGGGCACGGGCGAGGCCGTGCTTGGGCTCGTTGGAGAGCCCTTGCTCCCGCGCGTCGAACGGTGCGGTTGCTGGGTCGTGGGGAGGCCGGAGCTGACGACGGCGAGCTCCAAGGCGGCGGCCGGAGTTCGGGTGAGCTCGGAGTCGGCGTTAGGATGCACAGCAGAGGGCGCGGATGGGCGCTATGGCCTCCTGGGGGTGCACCGAGCACGGCCGCGTGCTCGGTTGCAGCTCTAGGCAACCGTGGCTACGGCGGCGACATGGCCGGCGGCGAAGAGCTCTCGGCTCCGACGGTTGTCGGTGTTAGAGGAAGAAAACGAGTCAGGGGAGAGGGGGAAACGACGGAGGAGCTCACGTGGATCCCGTAGAGGTGGACGGCGGGCTCGGGGAAGGCCGAACGGCGACGAATTTGACGACGGCGATCCTCGGTGGCCGAGGAGGGGAACGGCGAGGCTAGCGGCATCCAGGGGCTCTTCTGGTCGCGTGAGACGACGAGGAGGACGAGGGAGGACTGGCGGAGCTCGGGAGCGCAACGGCAAGGCGGGGCAGTGGCTGTGGCCATGGCAGCAGCGAGCGGCGGCGGTGAGCGTGCTCGGTGGCGTGAGTGAGAGAGCCAGAGAAGGGAGAAGAAGGAACCGGAGAGAGTGAGAGCGGTCCAGGGCGGTGCGTGGCATCCTCAGGGCGACGGGGAGACAGGCAGAGAGGCAAGAGGTGGCCTGGGCGTGTGCCCGCGCGCTCCGGCCACGCGCCTGCGTCCTACTGTCCGAGGAGGAAGACGACAGGGATGGCTGCGGTGGTGGGCTGGGCTGCTACAGTAGAAGGCCAGGTAAGTGGGCTGCCAGGTGAGCGCCAGGTAGTCCTTCTCTCTCTTTCTATTTCTGTTTTTATCTCAGTTTCTATTATTCTGTAAATTTAGGGCTTTATTAAAAATACTCAGACACTTTCAAAAATCATGAAACTAATCATGGCTACTGTTTAGAATATATCCAACAGTAAACATTTTAGTTTATGATTATTTGAGCATTTGAAATATTTAATAGCATTTAAATGCCCAAATGAAAATACTATATGATTTAATTCAGTGACCAAATATGTCCTGCAAAAATATAAACCATTTTTGGTAGATGCTTCCACCTCAAACCAGAAATGTTGAACATTTTTAGAGGACATTTTGGGTTCAATGAAAAAGGTTTTATTTTGACCCGAATTGAATTCATTTGGTGCTAGGGCTTAGTCAATCCCCATCTCAGGTTTAAATGAAATTTAAACATGATGTAATACTCTAATGCATGCACTAGGCATTGTCAGAACTAGGGATGTGACAACTCACCCCCACTAAACAAGAATCTCGTCTCGAGATTCAAGCGTAGGGTAAGGTGAAGGGGAAACGCAAACTAGTATACTCTTCACGATCCAGGTTGCACTTCATAGGAACGTTGATTCGATCACCATTATTGTCTTGATGTCTTGCTCTGAGAAATCCTGCCAACATGACATGGAGGGAAGAAGGAGACTCTAGAAGGGTCGATCTTCTCGAAGATCGAACAACTCACGGAATGAGACATAGGACCATCTCTCGGGTTGAGACACGAGATACACATCAAGAGGGGTGGAAAGAAACGGATGACGAAGGTTCACTAGGTAGACAACAATTTCACGCTTAAGAAGGTGGTAATCGATTGTCAACGTAGCGAGGAGTTGAGTTGCCATGAAACCACAACGAGACACCTTCGGAACCGTGACTCGTAGATATCTCCCCTTAAGTGGCAAAAAGAATTACCTTTGATTCAGAGATCATTGAAACTCTTTAAACCAACCTAAGACAATTCTCGAGCGATCGTTTGAAGGGGGTCGGTAGAATGGCATACTCAAACTTGGATGATGTGGATTACCTTGTTGAAGACAACGTAATGGATGAGTTTGCTTATCACCGGAAATGGAAGAGACCCATGGTAGAATGACATATTGGCGGTGCAAGCTGGGAACAAAATGCAAATGCTGAGAATAATTCTGGTAACTGGGGAAGAGCCCAACAATAGGGAGTGAATTCACTGTTTGAAGAGGTCATAGCATTGCCGAGGAAACTGAGAGTAATCCCAGTTAGAGCCGATGATAACACGTAACGCTTGTGCGTGCTCTCAAGAACTTGAGCATTTCCACATTCATCAAGGTTTTACCAACATCCGTGTCAAGGATCCTGGCAACACAACATACCACCATGATGAACAACGATGGACGAGGCAGATGCATAGGAAGATAACATCAACTCAGATTTCACCCTAGCGAGGCCAAGGAAACAAAATCTGGATGATCGACCGAGAGACATTTAGCACTCCGCTTCTAATGTTCTCCTTGATGTGCTGGTGTACCCATTCATAGATATGGTTTGATATCTAGAATCATCAAGTAAAAGGTCGGACTTCGGGAATACAAAAATCCATAGGGGCAACTAGGGAGTAAACCCTACGAAATCCCTATGGGGAGGTGGCCAACTTCATCAATCAAGATATTATAATAACAGGTTTTCCGGCTGGGTGTGTTGGCCACGACATCCACTTTACCGGTTATCGCGTGACCAATATTATAATTCTTGGGAAATATTCCAACCATCATATCTGCCTGAGATTCAGATCTGGTTGGTATCAGGATATTCCAGACTCATCGAGTCTAGGAAGAAAAATGAAAGTTTGCAACACAAATCGACGAGATGACGTTGCGAGATTCTCGGGAGATGAACTACGATAGCAAGCTCCAAAACATGAGCTGGTTCTGCTACAAACATGTGAACACGTTGTCCCAGACAAGCATGACCACGTGGTAGTCTTATAATAAAACACTACCGAGTTCTGGTTGGGAACCATCATCGAGGATATCAAAGTTCTTTCATAAGTCCGGATTAGCTCTTATGAAGATACTCCTTCTCCTTGAACAAATCAGTCAGTGGCTTGGTGTGCTAGGATATACATATGGAATGAAGATGATCAGTCTAACATACCATAGAATTCTTCGCACGTGCATGACCGACTTGGGATGATTCCAAAGGAGCAAAAACAAACTTTCTCGGATTCACGACGGCAGGTTACATCAAAATGCACGTGAATCAAAGGAAGTCACTCCTTTCATCAAACAAGTACTTCATGAGCTAGCATGAAGAAAATGCTTTCAAAAGTTTCCAACACTAACTTAATGTTCAACAACATCATGGAGGAGATAAGGATGTTGTCAATGGACTCAACAACAACTCATCGGAATTTCCATATCACTGGACTTCCACCATCG
Organism: Triticum dicoccoides; assembly: GCF_002162155.2. Taxonomy (NCBI): domain Eukaryota; kingdom Viridiplantae; phylum Streptophyta; class Magnoliopsida; order Poales; family Poaceae; genus Triticum; species Triticum dicoccoides. The sequence goes on along the minus strand of NC_041380.1, from coordinate 224,686,645 downwards.
TGTGAACACGGTGATAGCATTGGTCAAACCCAAAAGATATAATGGTGTATGCTCGAGGGATCAACCACGAGGAAGACAACATTACGAGCATCGTTGGTTCTGACTTGATTTGACGATAGCCCACACTCAAATCAAAGGATTGATAAGACGATAGATCCAGCAACTGATCACAGGGACCAATCGATGAAGATATCATCTTTCTTCAACACACACTACACAAGAATATCCCTTTGGAACGAACTAAGTCAGGCAAGCTTTTATCTTCCAACCCTCCAAGTTGTCGTTTAGCTTAACCAACTAGCTCAGGGATATCTAACACCGATTCTTGGAGAGAAGGTGGTTCACAAGAAACCAACTTGATCACGAGCTCAACATAGCGGTCAGGTGACAACCTGGTAATACTCCCGAGAAGATCTTCGGAAATCATGAACCACCGATATGTTACTAAGCTCGAGAACAATCTTGCTTTTCAGGGCAAGATGATATGATCAAATGAGCGAGGACTTGACAAAATCCTAACTCATCAATCAAAGAGTGCACCAGAAAATAAGGACTAGGTAGCACGATCGATCTTAGAATGGTGATTCAATAACCAACACACTAAGAATGAGGTTATCGTCCATTTAACTACCAAGCAATGGAGTTGCTAGCAGTATTGATTTCACACGCCATGATTCATTTGTCGGCATTCCGGTTACAATAACACGGAAACCAAGAAATTATCAATGATGATCAGAAGTATTACTGCGTCAAGAATTCATAAGATGGTGTGCAATTCCCATGATATTCCTGATATAAAGATGGTAATACTTCAAGGTAGAACAGACCAGAAGCTGGATTGGCATTTTGATCTGCGGAATACAATTGCTTTGACCCAATCCTAGATATGGATGAGATTCTGGAGTTTGTATCTCCTATTCATTCTGAAATAGAATGGCTTGGCGGACCACAAGGGTAATAGGCATCGACGACGAATGCACGCATACTCTTGACTATCAATTGATAGACGAGGGTCAGAAGACAACTAAAGAGGGACAACTCAAAGGAACATACGATTTTCTGAGTTGTGGATGCATGGTTTAGCATGTCGAACGAATTCCACATATTTCTTCCGGATAACCCATGCAGAAAGGTAGAACTGGCAGAGTCACAATGTAGAATCGAGAACCCATCGAGAGCACTCTGATTGTGATCTTTCGATCAGCGAGGAACATCTGCCATAAGCGGTTCATAGAATTTGGAAGAAAGGAATACCACGAACATCGAGGACTATCGCAAAGGTTACTAATATCCTAAAGGCACTAGCAATTACTATCAATATGAAGTAGGTAGAGTGAATCTCGGGTTCAAAACCCAGGGATAGAATACCTACTACTAAATGGCATCACGGGATGCTTTCGATAATGACGGCCAGAGTCATCACACTGGAACATAAATCATGACTAGACTACTAGATGATCCCCTGAGACACCTAGGGTCATAGTAGTAACTCCAACATAATGTCAAGGCAATAGAATACCTCAACTCAACAATTAGTGTGATTGAGCTGGCATAAAGGAACATCGAAACCAGAGGGAAAGGATTTTGCAAATGCATCAGACTATTTAGAAACCTGGAATGACTCGGACAGCATAACGGCTGTAAATGCTCAGAAAAGATTTGAGACATTCACAAAAATGGTGGCATAACCACTCAGAAGCACAATATCAAGGTCTCGAGATCAATGATTAACATACAGAAGTACTAGGAACTGAAACGAGGCTTAAGTCCAACAATCTATAAGTCTACGGATTAGTAACACGTGATCCTGATAGAAAGAAAAGATAGCCTAGTTCTTAATCCCCGCAGGAAAGATAAGATGACTCAGATCAGAAGGCATAAGGTATAAGGAGTAAAAAGAGCCTTACGTTCCATCCCACAATCAATTCCCTTACATATAACTAAAGCATTTCTGGACTCAACTTCGACCAGTTTGGCTTGGTAATCCTACAGGCAGTCAAGCTCTGATACCAACGCTGTCAGGACCCCGACTCAATGCCACATCGATCTAGCATGTAACACCTCATATCACTTTGCGGCCTCACGCATGGTATTCCCACGGGTGTCGCCTTACCTCTGCCCGGGACCGTTTGCGCCTTTTGGCACACGTATATGACAGTGTCGCTAGCATCCATATGATAAGGAGCCCGGGCTGACATGGCTAGTCGTAAACCCAAAGTGGCACAAACTTACAGGGACAGGCATCCATGACCCAGCACCGAACGTGTCGGTCATCAGCGAGTGAATCCAGGCTGTAGCACTGGGCTAGCAGGACTCCGGTGAACCGGGCTGTAGCGGGCTAACAGGACTCCGGTATTCATCGCGTGACATTTCCCCGCAGGGACAGACACAGGAACGAAGAAGGACACATGCCGGCCAGCCTAAGTGTTCCGGAGCAGTAGCAAGCTACCATGGCTCGGTGGAAACACTAGGAGACATTTCCCGGTAAGAGAGGCTACTAAAGATAAACAACTAGATAGTCAGATCCCACACATACCAAGCATTTCAATAACATACACACAATATGCTCGATATGTGCGATCACAACATGGCATCACATCATGACTCTACGACTCAAGTATTTTATTCAATAGGCTCCGAGGAGCGAGATATTACAAACATGGGTCTCATGACCCAACAATCAGAGCATACAAGTCAAAGCACAAGCGGAAGCTATCATGTCTGGGTACAGACATCTATAACTGAAAAAGGCTGAGAAGCCTGACTATCTACCAGATCCTGCCGAGGGCACAAGATCGTAGCTGAGGTAACAAGCTAAACGTCGAAGTCCACGCGGAACTACTAGCGAGACCGAAGTCTCTCTGCAAAAACATAAATAGGCAAACGTGAGTACAAATGTACCCAGCAAGACTTACATCAGAACTATCTACATATGCATCATTATCAACAAAGGGGATGGTGGGGTTTAACTGCAGCAAGCCAGCTTTGACTCGATGGCTATCCTGAACTACGACTGCGAGTAACTCTTTTGAGGTGGCGCACACGAGTCCACATATTCACCATATCAATACACCACTATGGAACCGCTCCCGTCTCCCTACGAGAATGCCATCCATAGCACTCACGCTTATCTTGCGTATTTTAGGGTATCCACTTTCACTTGTCTATGAACTGATATAAGCAACCCAGAAGTCCTTTACCGCGGACACGGCTATTCGAATAGATGATGTTAACCCTGCAGGGGTGTACCTCTTCACACACGCTCTCACCACTTACCGCCGTTTACACGACATGTACTCGGCAACCTTCAAGCGGAAGCCCAACGTGGGTGTCGGCCACGGCCTACCTAAACACTCGAGTCTCTAGTCCAGGTTTATCGCCTATTCGGGTTCCATCCATGAGGAGATCCGGCCGGAGTTTCGCTCACAGCCCCAAACGATGTGAACAGGGTTCCGTGACACCAAACGGGCGCCCGGTTTACCCGGCCACGTGCCTACCGCATCACAGCCCACCCCTACGGTCAGCGCTGCGCACGGCCTCCAGCATACTACAAACACCAGAAACTACTTGCAACTCCTGGACAGAGGACAAGGGTGATCAAGAAGCCGAGAGGGTCCATTGGTTTCGGGCCCAATGCGTGGTAGTAGCTGAATCATGGATCACAAACACATAACTCAGTTCCTGAGGACGGCTGCAATGAGACAACCCACCATGTACTCCTACATGGCCTCTCACCGCTACCTTTACCAAATCGTGTTCACACACTTAGCTCACACACAGTAGGACATGTTCACACACCTCTGATTCATCCCCGATGAATCAGACCTGACTCAACTCTAAGCAGTAGCAGGCATGACAAACAAACATGAATGAGTAGGTACAACAGGGCTCAAACAACTCCTACTCATGCTAGTGGGTTTCATCTAATTACTGTGGAATGACAGGTCATGCAGAGGATAAAGGGGTTCAGCTACCGCAGCAAGTAACAGATGAATCGATGTTGTCCTAATGCAGTAAAAGAGAGCAGGAGCGAGAGAGTGGGATTTTATCGGAATGAACAAGGGGGTTTTGCTTGCCTGGCACTTCTGAAGATAACATTGAGTCTTCATCAGTGTCAACGATCACATCGTCGGTACCGCGTCTATCGAGAGGGGACAAATACCGGCAACACAGAAAGGAACACAATCAATGCAATGCACAATATGATGCATGCTCATGACATGGCAATATGAATGTGTTTTGAGCTAATGCAACTAGCGACAGATTAAATGAAGTTGGTTTGAATACAAGATTCAAATTCCAACTCCATATATGATTATTTAAATGCCCTTTATTCGTTTTGTCCAAAACAGAGGACAAACATTGTTCAATCATGCATGAAAATGGTACAGATGGATTCCTTGAATTTTTCTGATAATTTTTCATATATAAATTGTTTCATTTGGAGTTACGGTTAATTTTCTATGATTTATAGAAGTTTTAGCTATTTTCTGAAATTATTAAATCATTTAAGATTTATTTAAATTCCAGAAAGGAATTATTGCGTCATCGTGACCTCATAGTGACGTCAGCAGGTCAACGGGCGCCGTCCAGGTCAAACTGACCTGTGGGACCCATATGTCAGCGTCACAGGTTAAACAGGGGGGGTTTAGTTTAGTTTAATTAAAGATTAGGGCACTAGGGCCCACATGTCAGTGTCAGCAGGGGGTAATTAAATTAAAATAAACTAAACTAATTAACAGGGGGGCTGGCCCCACCTGTCATCGACCCAGGGGGGGGGGGTTCCTGCCGTGGTCAAGTGGGTCAACCCCACCGGCGTCTCGACGCCGGCGAGGCCCGGGACGGTGGCGGCCGTCGGAAACACGCTACAGGGCACGGGCGAGGCCGTGCTTGGGCTCGTTGGAGAGCCCTTGCTCCCGCGCGTCGAACGGTGCGGTTGCTGGGTCGTGGGGAGGCCGGAGCTGACAACGGCGAGCTCCAAGGCGGCGGCCGGAGTTCGGGTG
>NC_041380.1:224594050-224674102 GCF_002162155.2 Triticum dicoccoides | reverse complement strand
GCATGTGTCAACTTATCTTTCAATACCGTGAAGGCTTCTTCCTGTGCGGTACCCCAAAGAAAAGGCACATCTTTCTTTGTAAGCTCATTGAGAGGTGCAGCAATGGTGCTGAAATCTCTCACAAAACGCCTATAGAATCCAGCGAGGCCAAGAAAACTCCTCACTTGTGTGACCGTTTTGGGCTGCGGCCAACTCTCAATAGCTTCAATCTTGGCTTTATCAACTTCAATTCCCTGTGGAGTAACAACATAGCCAAGAAAAGATACTCGGTCGGTGCAAAAGGTGCACTTCCCAAGGTTACCAAACAAACGTGCATCACGTAGAGCAATAAAAACAGCACGTAAATGTTCCAAATGTTCCTCCAAAGATCTGCTATAAATCAATATGTCATCAAAGTAAACTACCACAAATCGTCCAATGAAAGCACGTAAAACTTCGTTCATTAGTCTCATGAAAGTACTAGGCGCATTAGTTAACCCAAAAGGCATGACTAACCACTCATATAATCCAAACTTAGTTTTAAATGCTGTTTTCCATTCATCTCCCAATTTCATACGAATTTGATGGTAGCCACTACGCAAATCAACTTTGGAGAATATTGTAGAGCCACTCAATTCATCAAGCATATCATCTAGCCTAGGAATAGGATGACGACAACGAATAGTAATATTATTAATGCCTCTACAATCAACACACATACGTGATGTACCATCCTTTTTCGGCACTAGAATAATAGGAACATCACAAGGACTAAGGGATTCGCGTATATAACCTTTGTCGAGAAGCTCTTGTACTTGACGCATAATCTCCTTCGTCTCCTCTGGATTGGTACGGTATGGTGCACGGTTTGGTAGTGAAGCACCGGGAATTAAGTCAATCTGATGCTCAATCCCTCGAATAGGCGGTAATCCCGGTGGCACGTCTTGTGGAAAAGCGTCAGCGAACTCCTGCAAAATGTTAGTGACAGCAGGAGGCAAAGAGGAAGGCACGTCCTCGAATGAAAATAATGCCTCTTTGCACACAAAAGCATAGCAAACAGATTTGCTGAAATCTAGCTCATCAATATCAGATTTGGTGGCAAATAAACATGCACTTTTCAATTTAATTTCAGAAGCAACACTAGATGGTTTATTGTTAGGCTTCATTTGTTGCTCCAATTCTTTTGCCACAATCTGATTTTCACTCTTATTCTTCTCCTGTTGTGCTTTATTAGCTCTATTAATATCATCTTTCAAAATGGAATCAGGAGTCATAGGAAGCAAAGTAATATTTTTATCCTTATGAACAAGAGTATAGTGATTGTTTCTACCATGGTGTACAGAATTTTTATCAAATTGCCATGGTCTACCAAGTAATAAGGAACATGCTTGCATAGGTACCACATCACAATCAACATAATCAGCATATGTAGAGATACTAAAATGCACACGAACAGTACGTGTTACCTTAACCTTGCCGCTGTTGTTGAACCATTGGATGTAGTAAGGATGTGGATGTGGTCTTGTGGTGAGAGAAAGCTTCTCCACCATCTCCATGCTAGCCAAGTTGTTGCAGCTCCCTCCGTCTATTATGACGCGCACAGAACGTTCCTTCACAACTCCCTTGGTATGGAACAAATTGTGCCTCTGATTTTGCTCAGCTTGTGTGACCTGCACACTCAAAACACATTGAGCAACTAAACATTCATACCTGTCAGCGTCTTCAGGAGCCATGTATTGCGTCTCATGCTCAGAATCATCTCCACCATGTTCTTCACGTGTAATAAGAGCCAATGTCTCCTCATCATAGTCACTAGCGGACTCATATCCACCATCCGCGGTAGCAATCATCACACGCGGAGATTTGCATTCTCTCGCATAATGACCTCCTCCCTTACAACGACGACAAACAATATCACTTGTGTGCCCTGTTGATGCCATGGAAGAAGAAGAACGCTGTGCAGGCCCCGCAGGTGCGCTCTTGGCAGATAATGTTGGTTGTGCCTGTTTTCTTGTATCACGGCTGGAGGTGGCACCGGATGGAGGTGCTGGCGCAGTTGAAGTAGAAGATGCACGTGGTGTCCATGATGAAGGTCGGCCTGCAGAAAAATTAGTTCGCCCCAATGCTTGTCGATCCTGCACTTCACGTTCAGCTTTACAAGCAAGATGGAATAAACGAGTGATATTAGTATACTCCTTATACTCTAGAATGGTCTGAATCTCTCTATTTAATCCACCCAGAAAACGTGCAAGCATAGCTTCATTCTCCTCAACAATACCACATCTAATCATGCCAGTTTGTAATTCCTGATAATATTCTTCTACATAATTTTTCCCTTGTCTTAAACGCTGCAATTTTTGAAGCAATTCACGTTGATAATATGGTGGAACCCAACGCGTACCCATAGCAGTTTTCAAAGCAACCCAAGTAGTTGGAATAGGATATAATCTACAATGTTCAGACCACCATACACATGCAAAACTAGTGAAAGCACAAACAGCAGCAGCAACTCGTCTCTCCTCAGGATATTGTAAACATGTAAATCGTTGTTCAGTTTCTAACTCCCAAGTAAGATATATATCAGGAACATATCTACCCTCAAATGGTGGAATATTCAATTTCAGTTTAGGAATATGGACATCATCTCGTACCTGAGGTGGTGGTGCAGGCCTACCATTACGAATATATACCTGAGGTCGACCTGCTGGTGGTGGTACAGGTGGCTGCACGTAGTGTTGATTTTGATCAACCTCATCCTCATAATCTCCCACATAATCATCCTCCTCCGCATAAGCAGCAGGAGCCACAGAAGTATCAACAGCAGCACCAACAGTTTGGCCAAACGCAAGAGGAACACGGCTTGCTCGGCGGAGGTCTGCTTCGTGACGTGGAGGTAGTCGTCGTTGTTGTTGTTGGAGAGGTGCGTTAGGTGCAGCGGGTGGTGGTGGTGGAAGACGCGCGAGCAATTCATTAAACTTGTGATCGAGCTTTGTTTCGAACGTCTTCTCAAGGCCAGTGATCTTCTCCATGGCCTCTTCAAAATTGTTCAGCACATCTTGCACCTGTTCAGTCATCATTTGCTGAAACTTATCATGAAGCTCCTTGTTCGATAAATTCTCCCAGTCAATCTCGTCGGCTTGTGATCCTGGCATGGTTAGCAGCAATAGAAACACACAAGAATATGATCCTACAGACTATGAACAAGTGGTGGTGGTGGGTGTCACAAATCCGTCAAGCAAATCTCAAATTCTTACCAGTTCTTACCCAGCAGCAGGCGGTGATCGGCAACCGTTGTAGTCAAAAACTCTCAAAGCTTGGATAGAGCGATTACCAGGGAGAGTCAAACGCACGACGTAGATGTATGTGGAGCTGGGAAGGCTTATAATATGGTAGCAAAAAGGGTCAGCAATAATCAATTCAGAGATGCAAAGTTGAATAAACGCTCAACGACGGTACTGTGCTGGTCCTAGGCTAGACTGTGCTAGAGACGCGAGCCTAGAACACTAACAAAATCACGGCGCGGCACGTAAACAAGGGAAAAGCACACTCTGGAATTTTTTTTTTCGCTCTTTTTTTTTGCGCTCTTCTTTTTTTTTTGCGCTGCTTTTTTTTTATTATTTTTTGCGAAAAATCACTATAATGGCGAGTGTCTCAAAACTCTTCTTAGCTCAAACTGACAGGATGGGCACGAAATTTTTTCGACCAAAAATTTTTTTTTTTGACTGCCCGGACCCAAAAACTGGAAACGGGTCAAAAAAAACTTCCTATAATGGCACCTGTCTCAAAACACTCAGAAACACCTAAAAATAGGATAGCCAGAAATTTTTTCGAAAAATGCGTTTTCGAAAAATTTTGGGCCTAAACGGAGCGTGGCTACCCGACTCTTTTTTTTTCGTGGACTATAGGTATGAAGAACAGACTCGATCTAAACTACGAAAAACTGTAAAATCTCACCGAGCAACCTAAAAATCTGATACCACTTGATAGAGGCAAAGGTGTCCCGTCTTTCGATGAGATGGTGGATTTCGCTTTGGTGGAAGTCGACTTTGACGATCCGACTACGAACGTGCGAGGACGTCGCGCCTTAGCAATCGCTAAACCAACTCCGAGAGGTTATTGACCACGCCGGAGCACGATCAACCTGACCACGAGGGTCTGTTTCCTGCGAGCAAACGAAGAACAAGCAAGAAACTAAGATTGCAATCTGGATATTGCGAATATAAGATGAAAGCTTTATTGATCAAGGTGGGGTTCTGTGACGCCTTTGTCTGGTCGTTGAACACAAACGAAGTACGCGAAGTTGCAGCTATGGCGAACTTTTAATCTAAACAAAACCCAAAGTCTAAACGATGCCCTAAGGGCTGTATATATGGAGGAAGAGGGGGGAATTTCGTGGCCCTTGGTGGAGGGGTCCGAAATCAACCCTATCTCTTGTTTCCCCACACATACGGACTCTAAAAATAGCCTATACTTATGTATTTCGAAATTACATGGGCCTGGCCCAATAATAAGGTGACGCGGCACCTAAAATAGCCTCGGGACAAAATTTATGAAGTGGCATCTTGTATATTTCGTCCAAGGCTTCATGCACCCATTATGGTGGCTTCAAAGTCCTGAAATCATTATTTGTAACTCCGTTCTTGTTCCCCTTGCGCATGCCATCATTTCCATGCTTGTTCTTGCTCCAATGTTCATCCTTCTCCAAGCTAGGCCCTTCATTTGTAAGCAAAACTGATAGAGGCAAAGGTGTCCCGTCTTTCGATGAGAGGATGGATATCGCTTTGGTGGAAGTCGACTTTGACGATCCGACTACGAACGTGCGAGGACGTCGCGCCTTAGCAATCGCTAAACCAACTCCGAGAGGTTATTGACCACGCCGGAGCACGATCAACCTGACCACGAGGGTCTGTTTCCTGCGAGCAAACGAAGAACAAGCAAGAAACTAAGATTGCAATCTGGATATTGCGAATATAAGATGAAAGCTTTATTGATCAAGGTCGGGTTCTGTGACGCCTTTGTCTGGTCGTTGAACACAAACGAAGTACGCGAAGTTGCAGCTATGGCGAACTTTTAATCTAAACAAAACCCAAAGTCTAAACGATGCCCTAAGGGCTGTATATATGGAGGAAGAGGGGGGAATTTCGTGGCCCTTGGTGGAGGGGTCCGAAATCAACCCTATCTCTTGTTTCCCCACACATACGGACTCTAAAAATAGCCTATACTTATGTATTTCGAAATTACATGGGCCTGGCCCAATAATAAGGTGATGCAGCACCTAAAATAGCCTCGGGACGAAATTTAGGAAGTGGCATCTTGTATATTTCGTCCAAGGCTTCATGCACCCATTATGGTGGCTTCAAAGTCCTGAAATCATCACTTGTAACTCCGTTCTTGTTTCCCTTGCGTATGCCATCATCTCCATGCTTGTTCTTGCTCCAATGTTCATCCTTCTCCAAGCTAGGCCCTTCATTTGTAAGCAAAACAAATGTATCCAATTTAGGCAGCATCATATTCTCATGAACATTAGAATCATTACCAAGAAACAAAGTACCTGGTAATTTAGTTGGCGTGCACGAGCTCTAGTAATTGGTCCAGTATGTATAGCAGCAGGGGCTATGGGTGTAACAATTGTATTGATGTCCTCATCATCCTCCCCTTCTTGAAATGAAGTCGTCCTCGACGGAAGTTCATCTACCTCACCCAAATAAGGCTTCAAATCTGCAATGTTAAAAGTGGGACTAACCCCAAAATCTGCAGGCAGCTCAAGTTTATATGCATTATCATTTATTTTCTCTAACACCTTAAAGGGACCATCAACACGTGGCATTAACTTTGATTTGCGCAAATCAGGAAATCTATCCTTACGCAAATGTAACCAAACAAGATCTCCAGGTGCAAACACAACATGTTTTCTACCCTTATCTCCAGCAAGTTTATATTTAGCATTCATGCGCTCAATGTTTTCCTTAGTTAACTCATGCATTTTTAAAATCAATTCAGCATGTTGTTTAGCATCAAAATTAACCTTCTCCAAAGATGGAAGAGGCAACAAATCAATAGGTGCACGAGGTAGGAAACCATACACAACTTCAAAAGGGCACATCTTAGTAGTAGAATGCAATGAACGATTATAAGCAAATTCAATATGAGGCAAGCATTCCTCCCACATTTTCTTATTATTCTTCAAAACAGCCCTAAGCATAGTAGACAACGTTCTATTGACTACTTCAGTTTGTCCATCAGTTTGGGGGTGACAAGTAGTACTAAAAAGCAGTTTAGTCCCCAACTTAGCCCATAAACATCTCCAAAAGTGGCTAAGAAATTTAGTATCACGATCTGAAACAATAGTATTTGGCACACCATGCAAACGAATAATTTCACGAAAGAACAAATCAGCAACATTAACAGCATCATCGCTTTTATGACATGGTATAAAGTGTGCCATTTTCGAGAATCTATCCACGACAACAAATATGCTATCCCTCCCCTTCTTTGTTCGAGGTAAACCTAAAACAAAGTCCATAGATATATCCTCCCAAGGAACACTAGGTACAGGCAAAGGCATATATAAACCATGAGGATTGAGTCTCGACTTAGCTTTTTGACATGTAGTGCAGCGAGCAATAAAACGCTCAACATCCCGTCTCATCTTTGGCCAAAAGAAATGTGTAGCAAGTACGTCCTCCGTCTTCTTCACGCCAAAGTGTCCCATTAATCCTCCTCCATGCGCCTCCTGCAACAACAAAAGACGAACGGAGCTAGCTGGAATGCATAGCTTGTTAGCACGAAACACAAATCCATCGTTAACAACAAACTTGTTCCACATTCTTCCTTCTTTACAATTATGCATTACATCTTTAAAATCAGCATCATGCACATATTGATCTTTGATGGTTTCTAAACCAAATATTTTGAAGTCAAGTTGTGAAAGCATAGTATAGCGACGAGACAATGCATCAGCAATAACATTTTCTTTTCCCTTCTTGTGTTTAATGACATAAGGGAAAGTCTCAATGAATTCAACCCATTTAGCATGTCTACGATTCAGTTTAGCTTGACTTTTAATATGTTTCAAAGATTCATGATCAGAATGTATAACAAATTCTTTGGGCCATAAATAATGTTGCCATGTTTCTAAAGTCCGAACAAGAGCATATAATTCTTTATCATAAGTAGAATAATTCAGACTAGGCCCACTCAATTTTTCAGAAAAGTATGCAACAGGTTTGCCATCTTGTAATAACACACCTCCTAATCCAATTCCACTAGCATCACATTCAAGCTCAAAAGTCTTATTAAAATCAGGAAGTTGGAGTAAAGGAGCATGTGTCAACTTATCTTTCAATACCGTGAAGGCTTCTTCTTGTGCGGTATCCCAAGTAGTAGGTATATAATCAGGGTGTAACCGACAATATTCACTCCACCAAACCAAAGCATAACCAGTGAAAGAACCAACCGCAACCTTAACCTTTTTATATTCTTCGAAATTATGGGAAGCAAATATATTTTTTATGTCGAACTCCCATTCTATATATAAAGCAGGTTTAAAACGGCCATTAAATGGTGGTGTAGATACATTAACCTGATCATGTGCATTTGGATGTTTGTGCACCTCTCGTGACAGTTGTGGTATTTGCAAAGGTGGTGGCACGTCTCCCGCGATCGACAAAGCCCATGAATTGACTCTGGATCCTGTCATGATTAGTAGAACAAGAAACAAAACCCAAAAATAATGTTCCTATAACTACTAGGGTGTGGTGGTAAAACGCTCACAGTAAAGCAAATATCAATGTCTTACAAGTTCTTACCATGCAGCTGGCGGTGATCGGCAACCAGCGGTGTCAAGTAACTCCGAATATTGAGTAAAGCGATTGCCAGGGGAGCGTACGTATACACGGTGTAGAAATATGTGGAGCTGGGTTGGCTATATATGGTAGCAAAAGATTAGCAATAATCAATTCAAAGATGCAATGTTGAATAAACGCTCAACGACGGTACTGTGCTGGTCCTAGGCTAGACCGGACTAGAGACGCGAGCCTAGAACACTAATGAGGTCACGGCGTAGCACAACTAGCATCAATGAAGGATACTAAGTAGCTCTTGACAGCAAGATATAAGTGAAGATCACAACAGCAGTGAAGATAATGAGGTGAAACAACAGCCAAGCAGGATATATCAACAACTTTGTCTCCAACTTTCCTCTGAAAAAGTTTGTGCCGATTTTTTTGTTTTTTTTCTTCTCTCTTTTTTTTCCTCACTTTTTTTTTCTTTCTCTCCTTTTTTTTCTCTGACTTTTTTTTCCTTTTTTTCTCTCTTTTTTCTCTCTCTTTTTTTTCTCCCTCTTTCCAAAACAAACTAGATAAGATGCAGATTGGATCAAGTGAAGATGTGAACGATCTCAACTATTATTATGACAATGAATGGTGGGTAGCACGTGGTGGAAATTGATGGATGGGTGGTGGACAGCGGAAGAGATAATGATGCAGCGGTGGCGTGACTAATGTGAACAGAACTCGAAACTCTAAACGAACTAGACACTAAGACCAGCAACTCGACACGACGATGCAATCGATAATTCAACTATGCAATCAATGAAAAGAAAATTGCAAAGGCTCAGACTGGCTTGGACCAAGGATGAATAGATCTAACTCTTTTTTGTGGCTTTTTCTTGGACAATAGGTAAGAAAGTAAATCTAATCTAGGAAAACTGGAAATTCTCACCGAGCAACCTGAAAACTGATACCACTTGATAGAGGCGAGGGTGTCCCGATCTTTCGATGAGATGATAACTATCGATTTGGTGGAGACGACTTTGACGATCCAACTACAAACATGCATGACGTTGCGCCTTAGCAATCGCTAAACCAATCTCCTGAGGTTACTGACGATGCCGGAAGCACGGTCAGCCTGACCACGAAGGTCTATTCCTGCAAGCAATCGAAGAACGAGCAAGAATATGATAAAGCAATCTGAATATTGCAAATATATATAAGGTATTGATAATGGTGGGGATCCGTAAGCGGTCTTGGTCTGGTCGTTGGACACAAACGAAGTACACGAAGTTGCAATGGCTAACTTTTAACTAAACAAATCCCAAGGAAAAGCTACTAGATGGATCTACTTATATAGGAGCAAGGGGTGGCGGCCAAGGAGGTGGGAGGACGTCCCAAGGCAGCCTAAAACTAAATCTAGGTCGTACAAGGCCAATGGGCCCAAGTGAAGGTGATGTAACACCTTTGGACTTGTAGTTTGACTCGGATTCTGCTGCAGCATCAGATTGTTTCGTCCACAACTCAACGCTCCGGACGAATTTGAAGGTGATTCCAATTGGGTTGGAAAGTGCACGAAATCTAGTTTCCAACAAAAAAAGAATCACCCAATTCGGAGTCCGTATGAAGAACTTGTGTGCGTTTTGAGTCAGGTGTGTCTGTGCAGTCCGAATCTGAATCTAGAACGTGAGAGACTTGGACTCTATCTTCTCTTGGGCCAAAAGTGACGTGAGAGAACTTTTTGGACAGCAAATAAACATATCTTTCTTCCTTATCTTCATATGTGGATTGTACAAATGTCCCATACACCTGCAATTAGACAAAACACAAAAGTGTGTGAAGTATTTTTGTTCTGGATAACATAAATAGATTATTGAATAGTTTGCACTAGAAATCACCTGACAAATATGCATATATGCAATATTTTATGTCATATCCAAGGTAGTCATGTCCTCATCAGACACCGAACGAACGCCTTCCGCCCATGTAAGCATGGCGGTTATTCCTCCATGGACAGAACCCTTCTTAGCCTACCTTAATTGGCAGGAGCTCCCCAATAACTAGAACAAGGCCCGTCGCATAGTTCAACGCTCTAAAGCCTACAAAGTTCATGAAGGAGAGCTCTACAAGAAGAGCACTACTGGAGTCCTTCAAACATGTATCTCCGAAGAGGAGGGGCGGCAGCTCTTGGCCAAAATACATGCTAGCCTCGGCGGCCATCATGCCGCAGCTCGGGCCCTCGTAAGCAAGGCCTTCTGCACTGGTTTCTTCTGGCCCACTGCCCGAGCAGATGCATAGGCCCTTGTACAATGATAGAGGCAAGGGTCCCGATCTTTCGATGAGATGATAACTATCGATTTGGTGGATACGACTTTGACGATCCGACTACAAACGTGCACGACATTGCGCCTTAGCAATCGCTAAACCAATCTCCTGAGGTTACTGACGATGCCGGAAGCACGGTCAGCCTGACCACGAAGGTCTATTCCTGCAAGCAATCGAAGAACGAGCAAGAATATGATAAAGTAATCTGAATATTACAAATATATATTAAGTATTGATAATGGTGGGGATCCGTAAGCGGTCTTGGTCTGGTCGTTGGACACAAACGAAGTACACGAAGTTGCAATGGCTAACTTTTAACTAAACAAATCCCAAGGAAAAAGCTACTAGATGGATCTACTTATATAGGAGCAAGGGGTGGCGGCCAAGGAGGTGGGAGGACGTCCCAAGGCAGCCTAAAACTAACCCTGGGTCGTACAGGGCTCATGGGCCCAAGTGGAGGTGATGCAACACCTTTGGGCTTGTAGTTTGACTCGGATTCTGCTGCAACGTCAGATTGTTTCGTCCGTAACTCAACGCTCCGGATGAATTTGAAGGTCAATCCAATTGGGTTGGAAAGAGCACGAAATCTAGTTTCCAACAAAAAAAGAATCACCCAATTCGGAGTCCGTATGAAAAAGTTGTTGGCGTTTTGAGTCAGGTATGTCTGTGCACTCCGAATCTGAATCCAGAACGTGAGAGACTTGGACTCTATCTTCTCTTGGCCCAAAAGTGACGTGAGAGGACTTTTTGAACACAACCTAAACATCTCCTTTTCCCTTATCTTCATATGTGGATTGTACAAATGTCCCATACACCTGCAATTAGACAAAACACAAAAGTGTGTGAAGTATTTTTGTTCTGGATAACATAAATAGACTATTGAATAGTTTGCATTAGAAATCACCTGACAAATATGCATGTATGCAATATTTTTGGTCGTATCCAAGGTAGTCATGTCCTCATCATCCTCCCCTTTTTGAAAACAAAGCCGTCCTCGGCATTGCTTAATCTGAAATGTGGCTAACAAAAGAGACAAGGTGTACATGTTGTATATGTATATGTCATCCATTTTAACTTCCCTTGATTTTTGCACATATAACAGATGTATACATGAGTAACTTTCATTGTTCATAAAATCTAAATCCAAAAAATTATCACAAGAAGTAGAAGGCATGAAAATATTGCAACTCAGTTTGCACATATAAGTGAAGCTCTTATTCACTTCAAAAGATTGGCAATGTTCATCATTAAACAATCCTAACTTCGATGAATAAACCTTACTTGCATCAAATTTACATGCTACAACATGCTTAAATAAGCAAACATGCAATAAGTCATTGGACACAGAATCATCATCAAGATTAGAGGTCATATCAAAATGATTAAACATTGGTTCTTTTGCATCAACAGTTAATTCAATGGGTGCACTCAAAATTGTTGATATTTCAGTTGTTTGATCATATGACGCATTCATGACAGTAAAAAGAGTCTCTAAAATAGGTGGTGTGCTCAAATCAACAGGTAACTCAACACATGATGCATTCAAGTTAACCAGGCATGCTTCATTCTCATGTGAAGTTATATCATCAAGACCTTTACTGTTACCTCGCAGAGATGTAGCTGATGTAGGTACGGACGTTGACAATGTACCATACTCTTGAGATGATATCGCGCTCACAATCCGAGGTGGGGCTGCTCTAGTAGGTGCAATAGTGGAGTAACCAACCGGCGGTGGTGAGCATGAACTGGAATAGTAGTTGTTGTAGTCACCCAATGCATCCTCCTGTATTTGTCTCTTAAAGGTACAAGCACGGACATACATACCAGTGATGCAACGAGGAATATACTGAAATCTTGCCTCAATATCATGGTTCAAACCACCAAAAAATCTATTCATTGTATCATCCTCAGATTCTTCTATGTCACAATGATGCATATAAGATTTGAACTCTTGGTAGTAAGCATGAACAGTGTTACTGCCTTGTTTTAATTGCTCCAATTTGTGACGCAATTCACGACGATAGTAAGGAGGAAAAAAAATGTTGTCCCATTACAGCTTTCAAAACTTTCCAAGTTGTGGGTTGGTTATCAATGTTTTTCTTACAATGTACACTCCACCAAACAGAAGCAAAACCAGTAAATGCTCTAATGGTAGCTCGTACTCTCTCAAATTCAGAAAAATCATGGTGACTAAAAACTTGTTCTACTTCAAGCTCCCAAGCTAGATAAATAGCAGGATTAAATCTACCCTCAAATGATGGTAAAGAGATAACCTGACCATATGCTTGTGTGTGTTGTCCCAACTCTCGTGATGGTGAAGATGTGTCCGTCATACAAGAACTTCTATCTCTGAAACCTGTCATGATTAGTAGAAACAAGAACCAAAATTCGAGAATAATGTTCCTATGAACTACTAGAATGTGGTTGTAAAGTGCTCACAGTAAAGCAAATATCAATATCTTACAAGTTCTTACCATGCGGCAGGTGGTGACAGGCAACCAGCGGTGTCAAATAACTCCGAAGATTGTGTAAAACGATTGCCAGGGGAACGTACGTATACACGGTGTAGAAATATGTGGAGCTGGGTTGGCTATATATGGTAGCAAAAGATTAGCAATAATCAATTCAGAGATGCAATGCTGAATAAACACTCAACGACGGTACTGTGCTGGTCCTAGGCTAGACCAAACTAGAGACGCGAGCCTAGAACACTAATGAGGTCACGTCGTAGCACAACTAGCATCAATAAAGGATATGAAGTAGCTCTGGACAGCAAGATATAAGTGAAGATCACAATAGCAGTAGACCTATTTAGAAGCTGATGTTGAGGTGCCAAATACTGAACTAGCTTCTGCAACTATTTAGATGCGGCTCGTCGCTAGCTTTCATTTGAGTACTCGCGGAGCCAAAACAGACTTCATATGAGGAAGTTATGCCTGTTTTACTGAACAGTGCACAAAACAGATTCCAATCTGAATTCAACTACGAGATTGAGTCTAGATAGATCCGAATTTTGTTTTTTTCCCCTCTTTTTTTTTCTCACACCTTTTTTCTTTTCCTTTCTTTTTTTTCTCTGACTTTTTTTTACTTTTTTTTCTCTCGTTTTTTTTCTCTATCTTTTTTTTTCTCTCTCCCTTTTTCCAAAACCAACTAGATAAGATGTAGATTGGATCAAGCGAAGATGGGAACGATCTCAACTATGATTATGACAATGAACGGTGGGTAGCACGTGGAGGAAATTGATGGATGGGTGGTGGACAGCGGAAGGGATAACGATGCAGCGGCGACGTGACTAATGTGAACATAACTCGAAACTCTAAACGACCTAGACACTAAGACCAGCAACTCGACACGACGATGCAACCGATAATTCAACTATGCAAGCAATGAAAAGAAAATTGCAAAGGCTCAGACAGGCTTGGACAAAGGATGAATAGATCTAACTCTTTTTTGTGGATTTTTCTTGGACAATAGGTAAGAAAATAAATCTAATCTAGGAAAACTGGAAATTCTCACCGAGCAACCTGAAAACTGATACCACTTGATAGAGGCGAGGGTGTCCATCTTTCGATGAGATGATAACTATCGATTTGTTAGATACGACTTTGACGATCCAACTACAAACGTGCACGACATTGCGCCTTAGCAATCGCTAAACCAATCTCCCGAGGTTACTGACGATGCCGGAAGCACGGTCAGCCTGACCACGAAGGTCTATTTCTGCAAGCAATCGAAGAACGAGCAAGAATATGATAAAGCAATCTGAATATTGCAAATATATATGAAGTATTGATAATGGTGGGGATCCGTAAGCGGTCTTGGTCTGGTCGTTGGACACAAACGAAGTACACGAAGTTGCAATGGCTAACTTTTAACTAAACAAATCCCAAGGAAAAAGCTACTAGATGGATCTACTTATATAGGAGCAAGGGGTGGCGGCCAAGGAGGTGGGAGGACGTCCCAAGGCAGCCTAAAACTAACCCTAGGTCGTACAAGGCTCATGGGCCCAAGTGGAGGTGATGCAACACCTTTGGGCTTGTAGTTTGACTCGGATTCTGCTGCAATGTCAGATTGTTTCGTCCGTAACTCAACGCTCCGGACGAATTTGAAGGTCAATCCAATTGGGTTGGAAATAGCACGAAATCTAGTTTCCAACAAAAAAAGAATCACCCAATTCGGAGTCCGTATGAAAAAGTTGTTGGCGTTTTGAGTCAGGTATGTCTGTGCACTCCGAATCTGAATCCAGAACGTGAGAGACTTGGACTCTATCTTCTCTTGGCCCAAAAGTGACGTGAGAGGACTTTTTGAACACAACCTAAACATCTCCTTTTCCCTTATCTTCATATGTGGATTGTACAAATGTCCCATACACCTGCAATTAGACAAAACACAAAAGTGTGTGAAGTATTTTTGTTCTGGATAACATAAATAGACTATTGAATAGTTTGCATTAGAAATCACCTGACAAATATGCATGTATGCAATATTTTTGGTCGTATCCAAGGTAGTCATGTCCTCATCACCCCCAAACTGATGGACAAACTGAAGTAGTCAATAGAACATTGTCTACTATGCTTAGGGCTGTTTTGAAGAATAACAAGAAAATGTGGGAAGAATGCTTGCCTCATATTGAATTTGCTTATAATCGTTCATTGCATTCTACTACTAAGATGTGCCCTTTTGAAATTGTGTATGGTTTCCTACCTCGTGCACCTATTGATTTGTTGCCTCTTCCATCTTCAGAGAAGGTTAATTTTGATGCTAAAGAACGTTCTGAATTGATTGTAAAAATGCATGAGTTAACTAAGGAAAACGTTGACCGTATGAATGCTAAATATAAACTTGCTGGAGATAAGGGTAGAAAACATGTTGTGTTTGCACCTGAAGATCTTGTTTGGTTACATTTGCGTAAAGATAGATTTCCTAATCCGCGCAAATCAAAACTAATGCTACGTGCTGATGGTCCTTCTAAGGTGTTAGAGAAAATAAATGATAATGCATATACACATGAGCTACCTGTAGATTTTGGGGTTAGTCCCACTTTTAACATTGCAGATTTGAAGCCTTATTTGGGTGAGGAAGATGCGCTTCCGTCAAGGACGACTTCATTTCAAGAAAGGGAGGATGATGAGGACATCAATACCATTGTTACACCCACAGCCCCTACTGTTACATATACTGGACCAATTACTAGAGCTCGCGCACGCCAATTTAATTACCAGGTACTTTCGTTTCTTGGTAATGATTCTAATGTTCATGAGATTATGATGCTGCCTAAATTGGATACATTTGTTTTGCTTACAAATGAAGGGCCTAGCTTGGAGAAGGATGAACATTGGAGCAAGAACACGCATGGACTTGATGGCATGCGCAAGGGGATCAAGAACGGAGTTACAAGTGATGATTTCAGGACTTTGAAGCCGCCATAAGGAGTGCATGAAGCCTTGGACGAAATATACAAGATGCCACTTCATAATATTCGTCCATAGGCTATTCTAGGTGCTGCGTCACCTTATTAATGGGCCAGGCCCATGTAATTTCGAAATACTTAAGTATATGATATTTTTAGAGTTCATATGTGTGGGGAAACAAGAGTTAGGGTTGGTTTCGGACCCCACCCTCAAGGGCCACGAAATTCCCCCCTCTTCCTCCATATATACAGCCCTTAGGGCGTCGTTTAGACTTTGGGTTTTGTTTAGATTAAAAGTTCGCCATAGCTGCAACTTCGGGTACTTCGTTTGTGTCCAACGACCAGACCAAGACGTCACAGAACCCCACCTTGATCAATAAAGCTTTCATCTTTTATTCGCAATATCCCAATTGCAATCTCAGTTTCTTGCTTGTTCTTCGTTTGCTCGCAGGAAACAGACCCTCGTGGTCAGGTTGATCGTGCTCCGGCGTGGTCAATAACCCTCGGACGCCTCGCACATTCGTAGTCGGATCGTCAAGGTCGACTCCCACAGAAAACGATAGCCACCATCTCATCGAAACATCGGGACACCTTAGCCTCTATCAAGTGGTATCAGAGCCATTAGTTGTACAACGTTGTGTTGGGTGCCAACTCTTTGCCAATCAAAGCCATATGCCGCCCACAGCCCTAAGAACAATCCCCATTACCTTGCCATTCGCGGTCTAGGGGCTAGACATGGTCGGAACCCTTAAAGGGGGAAGCCATAAGAAGAAATATTTACTGGTTATGGTGGATAAATTCACTAAGTGGATAGAGGCCAAACCAATAAAAACGGCTGAAGCCAGACTGGTGATATATTTTATCTCTGGTGTTGTACACTGTTATGGTGTCCCACATAGCATTATTACGGATAACGACTCTAATTTCGTAGCCGATGAGGTGAAAAATTGGTGTGATAATCTAGGTATTAAACTCGATTACGCCTCTGCGTATCACCCACAAACAAACGGTCAAGTTGAAAGGGCCAATGGCCTGATAATGAGCGGCATCAAACCCAGACTAGTGCGATCCCTAAAGGAGTCGGATAAACACTGGGTCGAGGAGCTCGACTCCGTACTCTAGGGGCTGCGGACCACGCCCAACCATACGACCGGATACACACCATTCTTCTTGGTGTACGACGCAGAGGCTATTTTTCCCTGCGATATTATTCATGACTCACCTCGAGTGCGCATGTATGAGGAGAGAGAGGCCAAGCTCGATCAGCATGATGACTTAGAATGCCTGGAGGAGGAGCGTGATGTCTCACAAGCTCGCACTACTACAGGATGCTGCTAACGCGACACTACGATCAGAGACCCTTTCACAAAACTGTGTGCGATGCATTAATCACAAACGGGGATGTAAAAAACCATCAAAAAGGTGCAAAACATTTGCAATGGAGGATGCATCAAACACGGTTTAGATTTTAGTTGCGTGTGCGATCCAAGGCATATGGTTCAGTCCAATGAACTGTTTGCGATGAGGTGGAACAAAAGAAATGGGCAGCCTGATGAAGGCATGTGCGATATAGAGCATACGGTTCACTCTGATGAACTGTTTGTGATTAGGCAACACAAAAGAAACGGGCAGCCAGATGATGGTGTCTGCGATATACAACATACGGTTCACTCGGATGAACTGTTTGTGATTAGGCAACACAAAAGAAATGGGCAGCCAGATGAAGCCTTGTGCGATATACAACATATGGTTCACTCGGATGAACTGTTTGTGATTAGGAAACACAAAAGAAACGGTCAGCCAGATCAAGGTGTGTGTGATTGAGGGCATACGCTTTAGAAGGATTAACTGTTTGCGATTAGGAAACAGAACAGAAACGGGTAAGCCAGATCAAAGTGTCTACGATTGATGGCATACACTTCACATGGATGAACTGTTTGTGATTAGCCGCAACCAACTGAAACAGTTAGATAGATCAACGTGTGTGCGCTAGACGGGCACACCCATTCTAATTAAAAGAAGCGTGCGCGATGGTAATAACGAGCGATCACGGTTGTTGGAACAAGGCGTGTGCTGACATTGCCTATTGCGGTGCACCCTATGGTGCAAACGCCACATACGCGGCCGAGAAGGCGTACGTACCCACATTACGCCTTCCAGGAATAGTGCCACACTTATATTCGTCAGTAAATTTTGAGCATCCGTCCCATCACATTCCAAATTGCAAACCTATTCACACCGATCAAACCCTAAACGGTTTCCCACTTAGGAGCGTATTACTACACGGTTATAAATACTACTACTCCAAGATGAGTGCACATTCCTCCTCATCTCCTCATCCACAAAAAGTCAAAAACAAACAAGTCATTCATCGTCGTTCCATTGCGTCTGCCATGGCCAGCGTGAGTTCTGGGTCGAGAGATTGCCACCAGGGAGAGGCGAGCCTGGAAGTGGGAGCACAAGAGATGTCCCGCCTCATCGTGAAAGCAGCCAACATGTCTCGCCGCACGACCCTAGCAGCAGAGAGGTCCCGTCACGCCGCCGAAGCAGCACGGAGGACTCGCTACATCGTCGATGCAACAGACTGGTCCAGCCGCGCTGCAGAAGCAGAAGAGATGTCCCGCCGCGCTGCGAATGCAGCAGAGATGTCCTCCCGCGCCACAGTGGCCTGGGAAAATGCCTCGTGGGTAGGCGAGGACTCTTATAGGTGCAAGCGTGCCCTCATCCTTAAGCAGATGGATCAGAGCTCCAGGTGGCCGAGGTTGCGGGATGACCTGAAAGCCTCGTTTGAATAGTCTACCGACGTCATCCGGCAACTAAATGAGAGCAATGCGAAGCTCCGGGCCGAGCACGACCTGCTGAGGGCGAAGATTGTCAGTAGTGCGGAACAGCAGGAGCAGACCACTGCCTTGTTGAAGAGGACCGGCGTCATTGTCGAGAAACTTATGGACAAGAATGCCATGCTGCGCCTCGAGCGCAGAAGGCTGGTGGAGGAATCTGTGGATGCTCTCAACCAGCATCTTGAAGACAAGAAAGAGCTCGTCGTCGCCCGCCGCGGAGACTAGTTCCCGCGGCCTGCAGTAACGCATCAAGAAAGTACAGATCAGCGAGCCAGATCGTTGTCTTCCTTCTTCTTTTGCCCTTGTGTATATCGGGCATTGCCGCATGTGGCTTTTTTAATTATGTTTATAAATATGTAAGACAATTATTATCCATTGTCATCGTCCTTATATTCATCATGTGATGCGGAGCATCCTACGGTCATCCCCATGGACCTACCATCGCCTCACGAAGTGCCAAGAGGACCCATGACATGAGCACGAGCTAGAGCTCTCGAGACCGAGGTGACTTCTCTCCTTAGTGACATTACACATGATCCTCTCGAGACATGGCTACTACCTAAGTCCGAAATGTTGTGCATGATACCAAGAGGACCCTCCCGAAGATGCACGTGAAGACGGACAAGCCGCCAAGTCCACGGATGAAGAGGAACACCGAAAGGAGAAGAAGACATCTCTAGGGCCCAGACATCCAGCCCCGAGCCCGGACATCCGGCCACTGGAGGCATCCGCTATAGCAACCTCCCAGCCGCTGGACATCTACAGGCCCCGGACATCCAGCCTCAGACCAGACATCCGGCCCCGGCATGAAAATCTGGCCTCTCGCCCGGATATCCGGACAAGCTGCAATAGAGAATAGAAGGAATCCCCCGCCAGCCCGGACATCCGGCCTTCCGCAGACGCCCAGACATCCGGCCCGATGCCCGGACGTCTGGCCTCCCCTATCTGCGCACAGTGTAAGGGCCCGAGGCCCGTGTACCCCTTCGCCCTCCTAGACTATATATACTCTTCTCCTACCTACGTTTTAGGGTTAGCAAAGGATTAGCTCATATTCATGTGAGGGCTTTGCTCATCTACTTGGTTACCTTCTCCTCAGAGATTGCGCCTCCTACGGAGAAGATCCCCCAAGCGGATTCAAGACCCCTTTTACGGGAAGAACCTCAAGACCTCCTTACGGAGAAGACCGGCTACCTTTGTATCGTCCTTAGTTGTTCGTGGATCGTGTGATCTTTTATGTACTCGAGGATCTAGCACATGTGTGACTATTTCTTGTTGGTTTAGTGTTTCTCTCGTGTTTCCCCTTGTGTTTCTCCTCGTTTTCCCCTTGTGTTCTTCGTGTTCATCATGTGATCCGCTCCTTTCGTGAAAGATCGTCCGATTAGGGTTCTACCCTACATCATCTTGGTATCTAGAGCCACGTTGATCACGATTTCGAAGCCTCCCCGTTGTGTTTCTAGCCTTGTTTTTGTTGATTTTGCCCCTAATTCGAAAATTTCCCACAAAAATAGCCCCAATTTTTTTTTGTGATTTTGTTGGTGTGATGAAGTTTTGTTGGACTTGATCCGCGGATTTTGTGTGTTGTAGATAGATCTAGCTTTCCATCCACTTTGCCACAATTTCCATCCACAAATTTCTCCGAATTTTGCCCAGATTTTCCACCTTCCACGCGGAGTTCATCCGAATCCAGAGCCCGTACATCCGGCCTGATAGTCCGGACATCCGGCACCCCGGACATCCGGCCATCAAGCCCGGACATCCGGCCCCTGGCAGCATCACTTCCTCTCCACCGCCCGTTTTCCGCCCATATTTCACCCAATTTGTCTCGGTGCCCACATACACTTCCGCATACACCATCACTTCCGCATAGCACCGCCATATACAACATACACCACCATCGCTTACCACTTCCAACTCCGGCAATTTTGTCCCATTTGTCTTGAGAATTTGAGTTATGGTTCCGTGTCCTATTGTGTTTCGGCTATTTAGGTATGCTTTGATATCAACATCACCGCCGCTCATCTTCGCCACGGACGCGTCATCGACAATGACCACTTCACCAATTTTGACACTGTCAAGCGTTTCTTGCTTACAAACAACCACCATCAAGCGGTAACCTCATCTTGGTATAGTGATACTTCAATCTTGCCATTACATTGATATCCATCATAGCCTTACTCCTTTGCGTCGCTTACCCATCGAGACTAGCCTTTGAGTATTGTTGGCAATGTGACTTGTGCACATTAGTGATCATACTTCCCATAGCATACATACATCATTGGTCCATATCTTGGTATCATCTCTTGTGTCACAAGGTTGTCATCGCATACACAATTGCTATCTTGGTTCGTGAAGCATTGCATGAGAAAAGAGCTCAAACAACAAGGAGCCAAATAAGCTTTTAAGCAAAAGGGAAAGATAAGCAAAGAGCTTTTAAGCAAGAACCATAGCATCATACAACATTAAGATTGTCATACTAGATCATCTTGGATCATAGCATCAAAACACCATCCATAGAGCATACTTGGGATAGGAGTCGTTGCATTTTTGCTTAGTAGGTTGTGCACAAGTCTTCGTCTCTGCCTATTATGCAATCGTGCTAGCGTCTCTCTAGTGTTGTGCAACAAGGTCATCCTTGGTTGCACAACCCCACTTATCTCTTTGCGTGTGTGTTTCTGTGTACCTTATATTGCTTGGTCTACTTGTTGCATTACAAACTTGCGAATCTTTTCCAACATTATTGAAGCTCACTAACAATTGCATCAAATTTTGTGCCACCACCCTAACCAAGCTCCACCATAAGCTTTTACTTGCGTAGGTGTGAGAAACCAACAAGAATTGGTACCAATTGTGCTATTTCCTTGTTCCACATTGGAGTGATCATTGATCCACCTTCAACTTCGGTCAAGGTACATTTGGTATTCGTTCTTCTCTTTCTACCACTCACATTTTTCTCTTGGAATGATGGATAGGCCAAGTACTTCTACCAAGCCACTCTTCATTGAGCACGACGACGACATGAACTCCTACATCACAAAGAGCCACCTCTTTGGTGCACAACGTGCTTTGCATCAAGATCAACAAGCAATGAGTGAACGCATCGATAACCTTGCCACCGACTTGCGACTCTACGAGCAACGTACAAGGGACTACTTCGACCACAAGCTCGACGATCACAAGCAAGAGAACGACGCAAGAATGGACGAGATTCGTGCTTTGTTGCTCAACTGCTCTTCTTCCACTTCATCCCCATCAAGACGGAGCCGCTCGAGTCGACACTCCGACTTCACCCTCTCCGGCTCAAGTACACCGACACGAACACTCTTCGACGTGCCGCGCAAAACGATCGTCAAGAAAGCCTCAATCCTCTATGCAACAACGACTCTCAAGAGCACCGACAACGTCAAACCCAAGCGGCTTTTGCGCTAGCACGAGAACGGCAACGACAACGCCAGCATGAAGAGGAAGAGCGAGCGCACCTACAACAAGATGCACAAGATGCCGAGGGAAAATGCCAAGTACAACAACTACGTGAAGCTCAAGCACTTGAGGTGCAACATGCCCTACGAGATTCAAGTCAAGTCGTAGCCAACCGAGGCCGACAAGCTCGTGAACATGAAGAAGCACTTTGTGAAGAAGTTCACGAATGAAGATTTCAAGCTCGCGTGCAACGTCAAGCTCGACAAGTTCCTCCACAAGCTCACCAAGGACATCAAGTTCACCAAGAGCATGAAGACAATGGGAATCCTCCACGACAAGAGCAACACGAGGTCGACAACCCTCCTTGTCAAGAGCAACACGAGCTTGCCAATCCTCAAGAACATGGGCGTTATCATCCACGACCCCAACACAATGAAGACCAACGCCATGGCAAGCTAAAGTTCACCATGCCCAAGTTTTCCGAAAGCAATGATCCCGAAGAGTACCTTTCATGGGCATGGAAGGTCGACAAAATCTTCCACTTGCACAACTATGAAGAAGAGAAGAAGATCGCGATGGCATCCCTTGAGTTCCAAGACTATGTCCTCATTTGGTGGGAACAAGTCATCGAGCGCCGAGAGGCAAGAGGTGAACCACTCATCACCACTTGGGCGCAAATGAAGGATGTCATGAGAGCATGCTTTGTGCCTACCTACTACAACCGCGACCTCTTCAAGAAACTCCAACTACTCAAGCAAGGAGCGAAGAGCGTTGAAGAGTACTACAAGGAGATGGAGATTGCCATGGTAAGAGCCAATGTCACGGAAGACGATGAGCAAACGATGGCACGTTTCTTGAATGGACTCAACCATCCGATCAAGAAGATCGCCGACTTCCAACAATACTCAAACCTCATCGAGCTAGTGCATCAAGCTACCAAAGCAGAATGTCAAGCGCAAGACGATCACAAGTATGCCAATTTCTCATCCAAGTCATATGGCTTCTCCAACACCCAAGCTTCAACGACTCCAACACCGTCTACCAAGCCTTCTACAAGCAACATCGACAAGTCGAGTTCCAAGAAAACTTCGACTACTCCAAGTCATCCTACTACAAGCAACTTCAAGCCGAGATCTTCATCATCATCAACCCCCACCGATGAGACCGTCAAGACAAGTTCCTTCAAATGCTTCACATGCGGAGGCCGAGGCCACAAGTCCTATGAGTGCACCAACAAGCGGACCATGATCCTCAATGACGACGACACTTATGACTCAATGAGTGACGGAGAAATGGATGCCCTTGAGCAAGTCTCCATGCACTGGCAAGTGAACGATGAAGAAGAACAAGTCTTTTGTGATGAAGATTCAAGTCCCGCTCTCGTTGTCTCCAAGGTCTTGACTCTTCAACATCACCAAGAAGAAGACCAAAGATGCCATATCTTTCATACCAAGGCCGACATCAATAGAAGGTCCGTCTAGGTCATCATCAATGGAGAGGGAGTTGTCATAACCTTGCAAGTGAAGATAATAGAGGCGAGGTGATGAGGACATCAATACAATTGTTACACCCACAACCCCTGCTGCTATACATACTGGACCAATTACTAGAGCTCGTGCACGCCAACTAAATTACCAGGTACTTTCGTTTCTTGGTAATGATTCTAATGTTCATGAGAATATGATGCTGCCTAAATTGGATACATTTGTTTTGCTTACAAATGAAGGGCCTAGCTTGGAGAAGGATGAACATTGGAGCAAGAACAAGCATGGCGATGATGGCATGCGCAAGGGGAACAAGAACGGAGTTACAAGTGATGATTTCAGGACTTTGAAGCCACCATAATGGGTGCATGAAGCCTTGGACGAAATATACAAGATGCCACTTCATAAATTTCGTCCCGAGGCTATTTTAGGTGCTGCGTCACCTTATTATTGGGCTAGGCCCATGTAATTTCGAAATACATAAGTATAGGCTATTTTTAGAGTCCGTATGTGTGGGGAAACAAGAGATAGGGTTGATTTCGGACTCCTCCACCAAGGGCCACGAAATTCCCCCCTCTTCCTCCATATATACAGCCCTTAGGGCATCGTTTAGACTTTGGGTTTTGTTTAGATTAAAAGTTCGCCGTAGCTGCAACTTCGCGTACTTCGTTTGTGTTCAACGACCAGACAAAGGCGTCACAGAACCCCACCTTGATCAATAAAGCTTTCATCTTATATTCGCAATATCCAGATTGCAATCTTAGTTTCTTGCTTGTTCTTCGTTTGCTTGCAGGAAACAGACCCTCGTGGTCAGGTTGATCGTGCTCCGGCGTGGTCAATAACCTCTCGGAGTTGGTTTAGCGATTGCTAAGGCGCGACGTCCTCGCACGTTCGTAGTCGGATCGTCAAAGTCGACTTCCACCAAAGCGAAATCCACCATCTCATCGAAAGACGGGACACCTTTGCCTCTATCAAGTGGTATCAGATTTCCAGGTTGCTCGGTGAGATTTTACAGTTTTTTCGTAGTTTAGATCGAGTCTGTTCTTCATACCTATAGTCCACGAAAAAGCCACAAAAAAAATTAGGGTTAGTTCATCATATCCGAACCAATCTGAGCCTTTGCATAATCTTTTTAGGGTTTTGCTTTGTTGAATTTGCGGTTGCATCGTCGTGTCTAGTTGCTGGTCTTAGAGTCTAGTCTTTTAGAGTTTCGAGTTCTGGTCATAAGTTGTCACGCCGCCGCCGCACCATCATCATCACCCCTGCCATCTACCACCACCGCTTATCCGCCACCGCTTCGAATCCGTATCCATATACCACCACAACTGTCATATACCACCACCGCTGCCATCTACCACCATATATCCACCACCAATCCGAGTTCCTTGCTTATTAGGTTTGTTTTCGGGATCCATCCAGATTCCGATTCGTGTTTCCTTGCCGGAGTAGGTTTCGAAAAAAAAATAAAAAATTCCAGAGTGTGCTTTTCCCTTGTTTACGTGCCGCGCCGTGATTTTGTTAGTGTTCTAGGCTCGCGTCTCTAGCACAGTCTGATGAGGACATCAATACAATTGTTACACCCACAGCCCCTGCTGCTATACATACTGGACCAATTACTAGAGCTCGTGCACGCCAACTAAATTACCAGGTACTTTCGTGTCTTGGTAATGATTCTAATGTTCATGAGAATATGATGCTGCCTAAATTGGATACATTTGTTTTGCTTACAAATGAAGGGCCTAGCTTGGAGAAGGATGAACATTGGAGCAAGAACAAGCATGGAGATGATGGCATGCGCAAGGGGAACAAGAACGGAGTTACAAGTGATGATTTCAGGACTTTGAAGCCACCATAATGGGTGCATGAAGCCTTGGACGAAATATACAAGATGCCACTTCATAAATTTCGTCCCGAGGCTATTTTAGGTGCTGCGTCACCTTATTATTGGGCCAGGCCCATGTAATTTCGAAATACATAAGTATAGGCTATTTTTAGAGTCCGTATGTGTGGGGAAACAAGAGATAGGGTTGATTTCGGACCCCTCCACCAAGGGCCACGAAATCCCCCCCTCTTCCTCCATATATACAGCCCTTAGGGCATCGTTTAGACTTTGGGTTTTGTTTAGATTAAAAGTTCGCCATAGCTGCAACTTCGCGTACTTCGTTTGTGTTCAACGACCAGACAAAGGCGTCACAGAACCCCACCTTGATCAATAAAGCTTTTATCTTATATTCGCAATATCCAGATTGCAATCTCAGTTTCTTGCTTGTTCTTCGTTTGCTCGCAGGAAACAGACCCTCGTGGTCAGGTTGATCGTGCTCCGGCGTGGTCAATAACCTCTCGGAGTTGGTTTAGCGATTGCTAAGGCGCGACGTCCTCGCACGTTCGTAGTCGGATCGTCAAAGTCGACTTCCACCAAAGCGATATCCATCATCTCATCGAAAGACGGGACACCTTAGCCTCTATCAAGAGTGCAATGAACGATTATAAGCAAATTCAATATGAGGCAAGCATTCCTCCCACATTTTCTTATTATTCTTCAAAACAGCCCTAAGCATAGTAGACAATGTTCTATTGACTACTTCAGTTTGTCCATCAGTTTGGGGGTGACAAGTAGTACTAAAAAGCAGTTTAGTCCCCAACTTAGCCCATAAACATCTCCAAAAGTGGGTAAGAAATTTAGTATCACGATCTGAAACAATAGTATTTGGCACACCATGCAAGCGAATAATTTCACGAAAGAACAAATCAGCAACATTAACAACATCATCGCTTTTATGAGATGGTATAAAGTGTGCCATTTTCGAGAATCTATCCACGACAACAAATATGCTATCCCTCCCCTTCTTTGTTCAAGGTAAACCTAAAACAAAGTCCATAGATATATCCTCCCAAGGAACACTAGGTACAGGCAAAGGCATATATAAACCATGAGGATTGAGTCGTGACTTAGCTTTTTGACATGTAGTGCAGCGAGCAATAAAACGCTCAACATCCCGTCTCATCTTTGGCCAAAGGAAATGTGTAGCAAGTACGTCCTCCGTCTTCTTCACGCCAAAGTGTCCCATTAATCCTCCTCCATGCGCCTCCTGCAACAACAAAAGACGAACGGAGCTAGCTGGAATGCATAGCTTGTTAGCACGAAACACAAATCCATTGTTAACAACAAACTTGTTCCACATTCTTCCTTCTTTACAATTCTGCATTACATCTTTAAAATCAGCATCATGCACATATTGATCTTTGATGGTCTCCAAACCAAATATTTTGAAGTCAAGTTGTGAAAGCATAGTATAGCGACGAGACAATGCATCAGCAATAACATTTTCTTTTCCCTTCTTGTGTTTAATGACATAAGGGAAAGTCTCAATGAATTCAACCCATTTAGCATGTCTACGATTCAGTTTAGCTTGACTTTTAATATGTTTCAAAGATTCATGATCAGAATGTATAACAAATTCTTTGGGCCATAAATAATGTTGCCATGTTTCTAAAGTCCGAACAAGAGCATATAATTCTTTATCATAAGTAGAATAATTCAAACTAGGCCCACTCAATTTTTCAGAAAAATATGCAACAGGTTTGCCATCTTGTAATAACACACCTCCTAATCCAATTCCACTGGCATCACATTCAAGCTCAAAAGTCTTATTAAAATCAGGAAGTTGGAGTAAAGGAGCATGTGTCAACTTATCTTTCAATACCGTGAAGGCTTCTTCCTGTGCAGTACCCCAAAGAAAAGGCACATCTCTCTTTGTAAGCTCATTGAGAGGTGCAGCAATGGTGCTGAAATCTCTCACAAAACGCCTATAGAATCCAGCGAGGCCAAGAAAACTCCTCACTTGTGTGACCGTTTTGGGCTGTGGCCAACTCTCAATAGCTTCAATCTTGGCTTTATCAACTTCAATTCCCTGTGGAGTAACAACATAGCCAAGAAAAGATACTCGGTCGGTGCAAAGGTGCACTTCCCAAGGTTACCAAACAAACGTGCATCACGTAGAGCAATAAAAACAGCACGTAAATGTTCCAAATGTTCTTCCAAAGATCTACTATAAATCAATATGTCATCAAAGTAAACTACCACAAATCGTCCAATGAAAGCACGTAAAACTTCGTTCATTAATCTCATGAAAGTACTAGGTGCATTAGTTAACCCAAAAGGCATGACTAACCACTCATATAATCCAAACTTAGTTTTAAATGCTGTTTTCCATTCATCTCCCAATTTCATACGAATTTGATGGTAGCCACTACGCAAATCAACTTTGGAGAATATTGTAGAGCCACTCAATTCATCAAGCATATCATCTAGCCTAGGAATAGGATGAGGATAACGAATAGTAATATTATTAATGCCTCTACAATCAACACACATACGTGATGTACCATCCTTTTTCGGCACTAGAATAATAGGAACAGCACAAGGACTAAGGGATTCACGTATATAACCTTTGTCGAGAAGCTCTTGTACTTGACGCATAATCTCCTTCGTCTCCTCTGGATTGGTATGGTATGGTGCACGGTTTGGTAGTGAAGCACCGGGAATTAAGTCAATCTGATGCTCAATCCCTCGAATAGGCGGTAATCCCGGTGGCACGTCTTGTGGAAAAACGTCAGCAAACTCCTGCAAAATGTTAGTGACAGCAGGAGGCAAAGAGGAAGGCATGTCCTCGAATGAAAATAATGCCTCTTTGCACACAAAAGCATAGCAAACAGATTTGCTGAAATCTAGCTCATCAATATCAGATTTGGTGGCAAATAAACATGCACTTTTCAATTTAATTTCAGAAGCAACACTAGATGGTTTATTATTAGGCTTCATTTGTTGCTCAAATTCTTTTGCCACAATCTGATTTTCACTCTTATTCTTCTCCTGTTGTGCTTTATTAGCTCTATTAATATCATCTTTCAAAATGGAATCAGGAGTCATAGGAAGCAAAGTAATATTTTTATCCTTATGAACAAGAGTATAGTGATTGTTTCTACCATGGTGTACAGAATTTTTATCAAATTGCCATGGTCTACCAAGTAATAAGGAACATGCTTGCATAGGTACCACATCACAATCAACATAATCAGCATATGTAGAGATACTAAAATGCACACGAACAGTACGTGTTACCTTAACCTTGCCGCTGTTGTTGAACCATTGGATGTAGTAAGGATGTGGATGTGGTCTTGTGGTGAGAGAAAGCTTCTCCACCATATCCATGCTAGCCAAGTTGTTGCAGCTCCCTCCGTCTATGATGACACGCACAGAACGTTCCTTCACAACTCCCTTGGTATGGAACAAATTGTGCCTCTGATTTTGCTCAGCTTGTGTGACCTGCACACTCAAAACACGTTGAGCAACTAAACATTCATACCTGTCAGCGTCTTCAGGAGCCATGTATTGCGTCTCATGATGATGAGGACATCAATACAATTGTTACACCCACAGCCCCTGCTGCTATACATACTGGACCAATTACTAGAGCTCGTGCACGCCAACTAAATTACCAGGTATTTCTTGGTAATGATTCTAATGTTCATGAGAATATGATGCTGCCTAAATTGGATACATTTGTTTTGCTTACAAATGAAGGGCCTAGCTTGGAGAAGGATGAACATTGGAGCAAGAACAAGCATGGAGATGATGGCATGCGCAAGGGGAACAAGAACGGAGTTACAAGTGATGATTTCAGGACTTTGAAGCCACCATAATGGGTGCATGAAGCCTTGGACGAAATATACAAGATGCCACTTCCTAAATTTCGTCCCGAGGCTATTTTAGGTGCTGCGTCACCTTATTATTGGGCCAGGCCCATGTAATTTCGAAATACATAAGTATAGGCTATTTTTAGAGTCCGTATGTGTGGGGAAACAAGAGATAGGGTTGATTTCGGACACCTCCACCAAGGGCCACGAAATTCCCCCCTCTTCCTCCATATATACAGCCCTTAGGGCATCGTTTAGACTTTGGGTTTTGTTTAGATTAAAAGTTCGCCATAGCTGCAACTTCGCGTACTTCGTTTGTGTTCAACGACCAGACAAAGGCGTCACAGAACCCCACCTTGATCAATAAAGCTTTCATCTTATATTCGCAATATCCAGATTGCAATCTTAGTTTCTTGCTTGTTCTTCGTTTGCTCGCAGGAAACAGACCCTCGTGGTCAGGTTGATCGTGCTCCGGCGTGGTCAATAACCTCTCGGAGTTGGTTTAGCGATTGCTAAGGCGCGACGTCCTCGCACGTTCGTAGTCGGATCGTCAAAGTCGACTTCCACCAAAGCGAAATCCACCATCTCATCGAAAGACGGGACACCTTTGCCTCTATCAAAATCTGATGTTGATGAGCTAGATTTCAGCAAATCTGTTTGCTATGCTTTTGTGTGCAAAGAGGCATTATTTTCATTCGAGGACGTGCCTTCCTCTTTGCCTCCTGCTGTCACTAACATTTTGCAGGAGTTCGCTGACGTTTTTCCACAAGACGTGCCACCGGGATTACCGCCTATTCGAGGGATTGAGCATCAGATTGACTTAATTCCCGGTGCTTCACTGCCAAACCGTGCACCATACCGTACCAATCCAGAGGAGACGAAGGAGATTATGCGTCAAGTACAAGAGCTTCTCGACAAAGGTTATATACGCGAATCCCTTAGTCCTTGTGCTGTTCCTATTATTCTAGTGCCGAAAAAGGATGGTACATCACGTATGTGTGTTGATTGTAGAGGCATTAATAATATTACTATTCGTTATCCTCATCCTATTCCTAGGCTAGATGATATGCTTGATGAATTGAGTGGCTCTACAATATTCTCCAAAGTTGATTTGCGTAGTGGCTACCATCAAATTCGTATGAAATTGGGAGATGAATGGAAAACAGCATTTAAAACTAAGTTTGGATTATATGAGTGGTTAGTCATGCCTTTTGGGTTAACTAATGCACCTAGTACTTTCATGAGATTAATGAACGAAGTTTTACGTGCTTTCATTGGACGATTTGTGGTAGTTTACTTTGATGACATATTGATTTATAGTAGATCTTTGGAAGAACATTTGGAACATTTACGTGCTGTTTTTATTGCTCTACGTGATGCACGTTTGTTTGGTAACCTTGGGAAGTGCACCTTTGCACCGACCGAGTATCTTTTCTTGGCTATGTTGTTACTCCACAGGGAATTGAAGTTGATAAAGCCAAGATTGAAGCTATTGAGAGTTGGCCACAGCCCAAAACGGTCACACAAGTGAGGAGTTTTCTTGGCCTCGCTGGATTCTATAGGCGTTTTGTGAGAGATTTCAGCACCATTGCTGCACCTCTCAATGAGCTTACAAAGAGAGATGTGCCTTTTCTTTGGGGTACTGCACAGGAAGAAGCCTTCACGGTATTGAAAGATAAGTTGACACATGCTCCTTTACTCCAACTTCCTGATTTTAATAAGACTTTTGAGCTTGAATGTGATGCCAGTGGAATTGGATTAGGAGGTGTGTTATTACAAGATGGCAAACCTGTTGCATATTTTTCTGAAAAATTGAGTGGGCCTAGTTTGAATTATTCTACTTATGATAAAGAATTATATGCTCTTGTTCGGACTTTAGAAACATGGCAACATTATTTATGGCCCAAAGAATTTGTTATACATTCTGATCATGAATCTTTGAAACATATTAAAAGTCAAGCTAAACTGAATCGTAGACATGCTAAATGGGTTGAATTCATTGAGACTTTCCCTTATGTCATTAAACACAAGAAGGGAAAAGAAAATGTTATTGCTGATGCATTGTCTCGTCGCTATACTATGCTTTCACAACTTGACTTCAAAATATTTGGTTTGGAGACCATCAAAGATCAATATGTGCATGATGCTGATTTTAAAGATGTAATGCAGAATTGTAAAGAAGGAAGAATGTGGAACAAGTTTGTCGTTAACGATGGATTTGTGTTTCGTGCTAACAAGCTATGCATTCCGGCTAGCTCCGTTCGTCTTTTGTTGTTGCAGGAGGCGCATGGAGGAGGATTAATGGGACACTTTGGCGTGAAGAAGACGGAGGACGTACTTGCTACACATTTCTTTTGGCCCAAGATGAGACGGGATGTTGAGCGTTTTATTGCTCGATGCACTACATGTCAAAAAGCTAAGTCACGACTCAATCCTCATGGTTTATATATGCCTTTGCGTGTACCTAGTGTTCCTTGGGAGGATATATCTATGGACTTTGTTTTAGGTTTACCTCGAACAAAGAAGGGGAGGGATAGCATATTTGTTGTCGTGGATAGATTCTCGAAAATGGCACACTTTATACCATGTCATAAAAGCGATGATGCTGTTAATGTTGCTGATTTGTTCTTTCGTGAAATTATTCGCTTGCATGGTGTGCCAAATACTATTGTTTCAGATCGTGATACTAAATTTCTTAGCCACTTTTGGAGATGTTTATGGGCTAAGTTGGGGACTAAACTGCTTTTTAGTACTACTTGTCACCCCCAAACTGATGGACAAACTGAAGTAGTCAATAGAACGTTGTCTACTATGCTTAGGGCTGTTTCGAAGAATAATAAGAAAATGTGGGAGGAATGCTTGCCTCATATTGAATTTGCTTATAATCGTTCATTGCATTCTACTACTAAGATGTGCCCTTTTGAAGTTGTGTATGGTTTCCTACCTCATGCACCTATTGATTTGTTGCCTCTTCCATCTTCGGAGAAGGTTAATTTTGATGCTAAACAACGTGCTGAATTGATTTTAAAAATGCATGAGTTAACTAAGGAAAACATTGAGCGCATGAATGCTAAATATAAACTTGCTGGAGATAAGGGTAGAAAACATGTTGTGTTTGCACCTGGAGATCTTGTCTGGTTACATTTGCGTAAGGATAGATTTCCTGATTTGCGCAAATCAAAGTTAATGCCACGTGCTGATGGTCCCTTTAAGGTGTTAGAGAAAATAAATGATAATGCATATAAACTTGAGCTGCCTGCAGATTTTGGGGTTAGTCCCACTTTTAACATTGCAGATTTGAAGCCTTAT
Source organism: Triticum dicoccoides (assembly GCF_002162155.2). NCBI lineage: Eukaryota > Viridiplantae > Streptophyta > Magnoliopsida > Poales > Poaceae > Triticum > Triticum dicoccoides. The sequence continues at coordinate 224,641,872 of NC_041380.1, read as the reverse complement.
TTGGGTGAGGAAGATGAACTTCCGTCGAGGACGACTTCATTTCAAGAAGGGGAGGATGATGAGGACATCAATACAATTGTTACACCCACAGCCCCTGCTGCTATACATACTGGACCAATTACTAGACCTCGTGCACGCCAACTAAATTACCAGGTACTTTCGTTTCTTGGTAATGATTCTAATGTTCATGAGAATATGATGCTGCCTAAATTGGATACATTTGTTTTGCTTACAAATGAAGGGCCTAGCTTGGAGAAGGATGAACATTGGAGCAAGAACAAGCATGGAGATGATGGCATGCGCAAGGGGAACAAGAACGGAGTTACAAGTGATGATTTCAGGACTTTGAAGCCACCATAATGGGTGCATGAAGCCTTGGACGAAATATACAAGATGCCACTTCATAAATTTCGTCCCGAGGCTATTTTAGGTGCTGCGTCACCTTATTATTGGGCTAGGCCCATGTAATTTCGAAATACATAAGTATAGGCTATTTTTAGAGTCCGTATGTGTGGGGAAACAAGAGATAGGGTTGATTTCGGACTCCTCCACCAAGGGCCACGAAATTCCCCCCTCTTCCTCCATATATACAGCCCTTAGGGCATCGTTTAGACTTTGGGTTTTGTTTAGATTAAAAGTTCGCCATAGCTGCAACTTCGCGTACTTCGTTTGTGTTCAACGACCAGACAAAGGCGTCACAGAATCCCACCTTGATCAATAAAGCTTTCATCTTATATTCGCAATATCCAGATTGCAATCTTAGTTTCTTGCTTGTTCTTCGTTTGCTTGCAGGAAACAGACCCTCGTGGTCAGGTTGATCGTGCTCCGGCGTGGTCAATAACCTCTCGGAGTTGGTTTAGCGATTGCTAAGTGATAGAGGCAAAGGTGTCCCGTCTTTCGATGAGATGGTGGATTTCGCTTTGGTGGAAGTCGACTTTGACGATGCAACTACGAACGTGCGAGGACGTCGCGCCTTAGCAATCGCTAAACCAACTCCGAGAGGTTATTGACCACGCCGGAGCACGATCAACCTGACCACGAGGGTCTGTTTCCTGCGAGCAAACGAAGAACAAGCAAGAAACTAAGATTGCAATCTGGATATTGCGAATATAAGATGAAAGCTTTATTGATCAAGGTGGGGTTCTGTGACGCCTTGGTCTGGTTGTTGAACACAAACGAAGTACGCGAAGTTGCAGCTATGGCGAACTTTTAATCTAAACAAAACCCAAAGTCTAAACGACGCCCTAAGGGCTGTATATATGGAGGAAAAGGGCGGGATTTCGTGGCCCTTGGAGGAGGGGTCCGAAACCAACCCTAACTCTTGTTTCCCCACACATACGAACTCTAAAAACAGCCTATACTTAAGTATTTCGAAAATACATGGCCCTGGCCCAATAATAAGGTGACGCATCACCAAAAATAGCCTCTGGACGAAATTTATGAAGTGGCATCTTGTATATTTCGTCCAAGGCTTCATGCACTCCTTATGGTGGCTTCAAAGTCCTGAAATCATCACTTGCATCTCCGTTCTTGATCCCCTTGCGCATGCCATCATCTCCATGCTTGAACTTGCTCCAAGGTTCATCTTTCTTGTCCAAGCTAGGCCCTTCATTTGTAAGCAAAAAAAATATATCCAATTTAGGCAGCATCATATTCTCATGAACATTAGAATCGTTACCAAGAAACGAAAGTACCTGATAATTCAATTGGCGTGCGCGAGCTCTAGTAATTGGTCCTGTATGTATAGCAGCAGGGGCTGTGGGTGTAACAATGGTATTGATGTCCTCATCATCCTCCCCTTCTTGAAATGAGGTCGTCCTCGACAAAAGTTCATCGTCCTCACCCAAATAAGGCTTCAAATCTGCAATGTTAAAAGTGGGACTAAACCCAAAATCTGCAGGAAACTCAAGTTTATATGCACTATTATTTATTTTCTCTAACACCTTACAAGGACCATCAACACGTGGCATTAGCTTTGATTTGTGCAAATCAGGAAATCTATCCTTACGCAAATGTAACCAAACAAGATCTCCAGGTGCAAACACAACACGTTTTCTACCCTTATCTCCAGCAAGTTTATATTTAGCATTCATACGCTCAATGTTTTCCTTAGTTAACTCATGCATTTTTAAAATCAATTCAGCACGTTGTTTAGCATCAAAATTAACCTTCTCCGAAGATGGAAGAGGCAACAAATCAATAGGTGCACGAGGTAGGAAACCATACACAACTTCAAAAGGGCACATCTTAGTAGTAGAATGCAATGAACGATTATAAGCAAATTCAATATGAGGCAAGCATTCCTCCCACATTTTCTTATTATTCTTCAAAACAGCCCTAAGCATAGTAGACAACGTTCTATTGACTACTTCAGTTTGTCCATCAGTTTGGGGGTGACAAGTAGTACTAAAAAGCAGTTTAGTCCCCAACTTAGCCCATAAACATCTCCAAAAGTGGCTAAGAAATTTAGCATCACGATCTGAAACAATAGTATTTGGCACACCATGCAAGCGAATAATTTCACGAAAGAACAAATCAGCAACATTAACAGCATCATCGCTTTTATGACATGGTATAAAGTGTGCCATTTTTGAGAATCTATCCACGACAACAAATATGCTATCCCTCCCCTTGTTTGTTCGAGGTAAACCTAAAACAAAGTCCATAGATATATCCTCCCAAGGAACACTAGGTACTAGCAAAGGCATATATAAACCATGAGGATTGAGTCGTGACTTAGCTTTTTGACATGTAGTGCAGCGAGCAACAAAACGCTCAACATCCCGTCTCATCTTTGGCCAAAAGAAATGTCTAGCAAGTATATCCTCCGTCTTCTTGACGCCAAAGTGTCCCATCAACCCTCCTCCATGCGCCTCCTGCAACAACAAAAGACGAACGGAGCTAGCTGGAATGCATAGCTTGTTAGCACGAAACACAAATCCATCGTTAAGAACGAACTTGTTCCAAGTTCTCCCTTCCTTACAATTCTGCAATACATCTTTAAATTCAGCATCATGCACATATTGATCTTTGATGGTCTCCAAACCAAATATTTTAAAGTCAAGTTGTGAAAGCATAGTATAATGACGAGACAATGCATCAGCAATGACATTTTCTTTACCCTTCTTGTGTTTAATGACATAAGGGAAAGTCTCAATGAATTCAACCCATTTAGCATGTCTACGGTTAAGTTTTGCTTGGCTTTTAATGTGTTTCAAAGATTCATGATCAGAATGTATAACAAATTCCTTGGGCCATAAATAATGTTGCCATGTTTCTAAGGTCCGAACAAGAGCATATAATTCTTTATCATAAGTAGAATAGTTCAGACTAGGCCCACTCAATTTTTTAGAAAAGTATGCAACAGGATTGCCATCTTGTAATAACACACCTCCTAATCCAATTCCACTAGCATCACATTCAAGCTCAAAAGTCTTATTAAAATCAGGAAGTTGGAGTAAAGGAGCATGTGTCAACTTATCTTTCAATACCGTGAAGGCTTCTTCCTGTGCGGTACCCCAAACAAAAGGCACATCCTTCTTTGTAAGCTCGTTGAGAGGTGCAGCAATGGTGCTGAAATCTCTCACAAAATGCCTATAGAAACCAGCAAGGTGATGAGGACATCAATACCATTGTTACACCCACAGCCCCTACTGTTACATATACTGGACCAATTACTAGAGCTCGCGCACGCAGTTTAAATTACCAGGTACTTTCGTTTCTTGGTAATGATTTTAATGTTCATGAGATTATGATGCTGCCTAAATTGGATACACTTGTTTTGCTTACAAATGAAGGGCCTAGCTTGGAGAAGGATGAACATTGGAGCAAGAACACGCATGGAGTTGATGGCATGCGCATGGGGATCAAGAACGAGTTACAAGTGATGATTTCAGGACTTTGAAGCCGCCATAAGGAGTGCATGAAGCCTTGGACGAAATATACAAGATGTCACTTCATAATATTCGTCCATAGGCTATTCTAGGTGCTGCGTCACCTTATTAATGGGCCAGGCCCATGTAATTTCGAAATACTTAAGTATAGGCTATTTTTAGAGTCCGTATGTGTGGGGAAACAAGAGTTAGGGTTGGTTTCGGACCCCACCCTCAAGGGCCACGAAATTCCCCCCTCTTCCTCCATATATACAGCCCTTAGGGCGTCGTTTAGACTTTGGGTTTTGTTTAGATTAAAAGTTCGCCATAGCTGCAACTTCCCGTACTTCGTTTGTGTCCAACGACCAGACCAAGACGTCACAGAACCCCACCTTGATCAGTAAAGCTTTCATCTTATATTCGCAATATCCCGATTGCAATCTTAGTTTCTTGCTTGTTCTTCGTTTGCTCGCAGGAAACAGACCCTCGTGGTCAGGTTGACCGTGCTCCGGCGTGGTCAATAACCCTCGGAAGTTGGTTTAGCGATTGCTAAGGCGCGACGTCTCGCACGTTCGTAGTCGGATCGTCAAGGTCGACTCCCACAGAAAACGATAGCCACCATCTCATCGAAACATCGGGACACCTTAGCCTCTATCAAGTGGTATCAGATTTCCAGGTTGCTCGGTGAGATTTTACAGCTTTTCATAGATTAGATCGAGTCTGTTCTTCATACCTACAGTCCACGAAAAAGCCAGAAAAAAAATTAGGGTTAGTTCATCATATCCGAACCAATCTGAGCCTTTGCATAATCTTTTTAGGGTTTTTGCTTTGTTGAATTTGCGGTTGCATCGTCGTGTCAAGTTGCTGGTCTTAGAGTCTAGTCTTTTAGAGTTTCGAGTTCTGGTCATAAGTTGTCACGCCGCCGCCGCACCATCATCATTGCCCATCTACCACTTTTGCTTATCCGCCACCGCTCTGAATCCATATCCATATACAACCACCAATCCGTATCCATATACCACCACCAATCTGTATCCATATACCACCACCGCTACCATATACCACCACCGCTGCCATATACCACAACCATATATCCACCACCAATCACAAGCCGACGAGACTGACTGGGAGAACTTGACGAACAAGGAGCTTCATGATACGTTTCAGCAAATGATGAGTGGACAGGTGCAAGATGTGATAAACAGATTTGAAGAGGCCATGGAGAAGATAGATGGCATGGAGAAGACGTTTGAAACAAAGCTCGATAACAAGTTTGCTGAATTGCTTTCGCGTTTTCCACCACGACCACCGGCTGCTCCTGCCGCATCTCTGCAACAACAGCAACAACATCGACTACCTCCACGTCGGGAAACAGCCCTCTGCCAAGCGAGCCGTGTCCCTCTTCAGTCGGGCCAAACTGCTGGTGCTGCTGTTGATACTTCTGTGGCTCCTACTGCTGATGTGGAGGAGGATGATTATGTGGGAGATTATGAGGATGAGGTTGATCAAAATCAGAACTACGTGCCAGCACCAGCACAGCAACCACCAGGTCGTCCACATGCAAATAATGGCAATGGTAGGGCTCACCCTCAGGTACGAGATCATGACCATCTCCCTAAACTAAAATTGAATATTCCACCATTTGAGGGTAGATATGTTCCTGATATATATCTTACTTGGGAGTTAGAAACTGAACAACGATTTACATGTTTACAATATCCCGAGGAGAGACGTATTACTGCTGCTGTTTGTGCATTCACTAGTTTTGCATGTGTTTGGTGGTCTGAGCATTGTAGATTATATCCTATTCCGGCTACTTGGGCTGCTTTGAAAACTGCTATGCGTACTCGTTGGGTTCCACCATATTATCAACGTGAATTACTTCAGAAATTGCAGCGCTTAAGACAGGGAAAAATTCTGTAGAAGAATATTATCAGGAGTTACAAACTGGCATGATTAGATGTGGTATTGTTGAGGAGAATGAAGCTATGCTTGCACGTTTTATGGGTGGATTAAATAGAGAGATTCAGACGATTCTAGAGTATAAGGAGTATACTAATATCACTCGTTTATTCCATCTTGCTTGTAAAGCTGAACGTGAAGTGCAGGATCGACAGGCATTGGCGCGGACTAACTTTTCTGCAGGTCGACCTTCATCATGGACACCACGTGCATCATCTACTTCCACACGTTCTCTTACACCGGCGCCTCCGTCGGCTGCCACCTCCAACCGTGATACAATAAAGCAGGCACAATCACCACTATCTGCCAACAGCACACCTTCTGGGCCTGCAAAGAGCTCTTCTTCATCCATGGCATCAACAGGGCAAACACATGATATTATTTGTCAACGTTGCAAGGGTGGAGGTCATTATGCGAGAGAATGCCCATCTAAGTGTGTGATGATTGTTACTGAGGATGGTGGGTATGAGTCCGCTAGTGACTATGATGAGGAGACTTTGGCTCTTATTACACGTGAAGAACACGGTGGAGAGGATTCTGATCATGAGACGCAATACATGGCTCCTGAAAATGCTGACATGTATGAATGTTTAGTTGCTCAACGTGTTTTGAGTGTGCAGGTTACACAAGCTGAGCAAAATCAGAGGCATAATTTGTTTCATACAAAGGGAGTTGTGAAGGAACGTTCTGTTTGCGTGATCATAGATGGAGGGAGCTGCAATAACTTGGCTAGCATGGAGATGGTGGAGAAGCTATCTCTCACCACAAGACCACATCCACATCCTTACTACCTCCAATGGTTCAACTACAGCGGCAAGGTTAAGGTAACACGTACTGTTCGTGTGCATTTTAGTATCTCTACATATGCTGATTATGTTGATTGTGATGTGGTACCTATGCAAGCATGTTCCTTATTACTTGGTAGACCATGGCAATTTGATAAAAATTCTGTACACCATGGTAGAATGATGAGGACATCAATACAATTGTTACACCCACATCCCCTGCTGCTATAAATACCGGACCAATTACTAGAGCTCGCGCACGCCAACTAAATTACCAGGTACTTTCGTTTCTTGGTAATGATTCTAATCTTCATGATGAGGACATCAATACAATTGTTACACCCACAGCCCCTGCTGCTATACATACTGGACCAATTACTAGAGCTCGTGCACGCCAACTAAATTACCAGGTACTTTCGTTTCTTGGTAATGATTCTAATGTTCATGAGAATATGATGCTGCCTAAATTGGATACATTTGTTTTGCTTATAAATGAAGGGCCTAGCTTGGAGAAGGATGAACATTGGAGCAAGAACAAGCATGGAGATGATGGCATGCGCAAGGGGAACAAGAACGGAGTTACAAGTGATGATTTCAGGACTTTGAAGCCACCATAATGGGTGCATGAAGCCTTGGACGAAATATACAAGATGCCACTTCATAAATTTCGTCCCGAGGCTATTATAGGTGACGCGTCACCTTATTATTGGGCCAGGCCCATGTAATTTCGAAATACATAAGTATAGGCTATTTTTAGAGTCCGTATGTGTGGGGAAACAAGAGATAGGGTTGATTTCGGACCCCTCCACCAAGGGCCACGAAATTCCCCCCCCCCCTCTTCCTCCATATATACAGCCCTTAGGGCATCGTTTAGACTTTGGGTTTTGTTTAGATTAAAAGTTCGCCATAGCTGCAACTTCGCGTACTTCGTTTGTGTTCAACGACCAGACAAAGGCGTCACAGAACCCCACCTTGATCAATAAAGCTTTCATCTTGTATTCACAATATCCAGATTGCAATCTCAGTTTCTTGATTGTTCTTCGTTTGCTCGCAGGAAACAGACCCTCGTGGTCAGGTTGATCGTGCTCCGGCGTGGTCAATAACCTCTCGGAGTTGGTTTAGCGATTGCTAAGGCGCGACGTCCTCGCACGTTCGTAGTCGGATCGTCAAAGTCGACTGCCACCAAAGCGATATCCATCATCTCATCGAAAGACGGGACACCTTTGCCTCTATCAGTTCATGAGAATATGATGCTGCCTAAATTGGATACATTTGTTTTGCTTACAAATGAAGGGCCTAGCTTGGAGAAGGATGAACATTGGATTAAGAACAAGCATGGAGATGATGGCATGCGCAAGGGGAACAAGAATGGAGTTACAAGTGATGATTTCAGGACTTTGAAGCCACCATAATGGGTGCATGAAGCCTTGGACGAAATATACAAGATGCCACTTCATAAATTTCGTCCCGAGGCTATTATAGGTGACGCGTCACCTTATTATTGGGCCAGGCCCATGTAATTTCGAAATACATGAGTATAGGCTATTTTTAGAGTCCGTATGTGTGGGGAAACAAGAAATAGGGTTGATTTCGGACCCCTCCACCAAGGGTCACGAAATTCCCCCCTCTTCCTCCATATATACAGCCCTTAGGGCATCATTTAGACTTTGGGTTTTGTTTAGATTAAAAGTTCGCCATAGCTGCAACTTCGCGTACTTCGTTTGTGTTCAACGACCAGACAAAGGCGTCACAGAACCCCACCTTGATCAATAAAGCTTTCATCTTATATTCGCAATATCCAGATTGCCATCTCAGTTTCTTGCTTGTTCTTCGTTTGCTCACAGGAAACAGACCCTCGTGGTCAGGTTGATCGTGCTCCGGCGTGGTCAATAACCTCTCGGAGTTGGTTTAGCGATTGCTAAGGCGCGACATCCTCGCACGTTCGTAGTCGGATCGTCAAAGTCGACTGCCACCAAAGCGATATCCATCATCTCATCGAAAGACGGGACACCTTTGCCTCTATCATAGAAACAATCAGTATACTCTTGTTCATAACAATAAAAATATTACTCTGCTTCCTATGACTCCTGATTCCATTTTGAAAGATGATATTAATAGAGCTAATAAAGCTAAACAGGAGACAAATAAGAGTGAAAATCAGATTGTGGCAAAAGAATTTGAGCACCAAATGAAGCCTAATAATAAACCATCTACTGTTGTTGATGAGGACATGACTACCTTGTATACGACTAAAAATATTGCATACATGCATATTTGTCAGGTGATTTCTAGTGCAAACTATTCAATAATCTATTTATGTTATCCAGAACAAAAATACTTCACACACTTTTGTGTTTTGTCTAATTGCAGGTGTATGGGATTTGTTTAGTTAAAAGTTAGCCAGTGCAACTTCGTGTACTTCGTTTGTGTCCAACGACCAGACCAAGACCGCTTCCGGATCCCCACCATTATCAATACTTCATATATATTTGCAATATTCAGATTGCTTTATCATATTCTTGCTCGTTCTTCGATTGCTTGCAGGAATAGACCTTCGTGGTCAGGCTGACCGTGCTTCCAGCATTGTCAGTAACCTCAGGAGATTGGTTTAGCGATTGCTAATGCGCAACGTCGTGCACGTTTGTAGTCGGATCGTCAAAGTCGTCTCCACCAAATCGATAGTTATCATCTCATCGAAAGATCGGGACCCTTGCCTCTATCAAGTGGTATCAGTTTTCAGGTTGCTCGGTGAGAATTTCTAGTTTTCCTAGATTAGATTTATTTTCTTACCTATTGTCCAAGAAAAATCCACAAAAAAGAGTTAGATCTATTCATCCTTTGTCCAAGCCAGTCTGAGCCTTTGCAATTTTCTTTTCATTGCTTGCATAGTTGAATTATCGGTTGCATCGTCGTGTCGAGTTGTTGGTCTTAGTGTCTAGGTCGTTTAGAGTTTCGAGTTCTGTTCACATTAGTCACGTCGCCGCTGTATCATTATCCCTTCCGCTGTCCACCACCAATCCATCAATTTCCTCCACGTGCTACCCACCGTTCATTGTCATAATCATAGTTGAGATCGTTCCCATCTTCGCTTGATCCAATATACATCTTATCTAGTTTGTTTTGGAAAGAGGGAGAGAGAAGAAAAAGATAGAGAAAAAAAACGAGAGAAAAAAAAGTAAAAAAAAAGTCAGAGAAAAAAAAGGAAAGGAAAAGGAAAAAAAGTGTGAGAAAAAAAAGAGAGGAGAAAAAAAACAAAATTCGGATCTATCTAGACTCAATCTCGTAGTTGAATTCGGATTGGAATCTGTTTTGTGCACTGTTCAGTAAAACAGGCATAACTTCTTCATATGAAGTCTGTTTTGGCTCCGCGAGTACTCAAATGAAAGCTAGCGACGAGCCGCATCTAAATAGTTGCAGAAGCTAGTTCAGTATTTGGCACCTCAACATCAGCTTCTAAATAGGTCTACTGCTATTGTGATCTTCACTTATATCTTGCTGTCCAGAGCTACTTCATATCCTTTATTGATGCTAGTTGTGCTACGACGTGACCTCATTAGTGTTCTAGGCTCGCGTCTCTAGTTTGGTCTAGCCTAGGACTAGCACAGTACCATCGTTGAGCGTTTATTCAACATTGCATCTCTGAATTGATTATTGCTAATCTTTTGCTACCATATATAGCCAACCCAGCTCCACATATTTCTACACCGTGTATACGTACGTTCCCTTGGCAATCGTTTTACACAATCTTCGGAGTTATTTGACACCGCTGGTTGCCTGTCACCACCTGCCGCATGGTAAGAACTTGTAAGATATTGATATTTGCTTTACTGTGAGCACTTTACAACCACATCCTAGTAGTTCATAGGAACATTATTCTCGAATTTTGGTTCTTGTTTCTACTAATCATGACAGGTTCCAGAGATAGAAGTTCTTGGATGATGGACACATCTTCACCATCACGAGAGTTGGGACAACACACACTAGCATATGGTCAGGTTATCTCTTTACCATCATTTGAGGGTAGATTTAATCCTGCTATATATCTAGCTTGGGAGCTTGAAGTAGAACAAGTTTTTAGTCACCATGATTTTTCTGAACTTGAGAGAGTACGAGCTACCATTAGAGCATTTACTGGTTTTGCTTCTGTTTGGTGGAGTGTACATTGTAAGAAAAACATTGATAACCAACCCACAAATTGGAAAGTTTTGAAAGCTGTAATGAGACAACAATTTTTTCCTCCTTACTATCGTCGTGAATTGCGTCGCAAATTGGAGCAATTAAAACAAGGAAGTAACACTGTTCATGCTTACTACCAAGAGTTCAAATCTTATATGCATCATTGTGACATAGAAGAATCTGAGGATGATACAATGAATAGATTTTTTGGTGGTTTGAACCATGATATTCAGGCAAGATTTCAGTATATTCCTCGTTTCATTACTGGTATGTATGTCCGTGCTTGTACCTTTGAGAGACAAATACAGGAGGATGCATTGGGTGACTACAACAACTACTATTCCAGTTCATGCTCACCACCGCCGGTTGGTTACTCCACTATTGCACCTACTAGAGCAGCCCCACCTCGGATTGTGAGTGCGATATCATCTCAAGAGTATGGTACATTGTCAATGTCCGTACCTACATCAGCTACATCTCTGCGAGGTAACAGTAAAGGTCTTGATGATATAACTTCACATGAGAATGAAGCATGCCTAGTTAACTTGAATGCATCATGTGTTGAGTTACCTGTTGATTTGAGCACACCACCTATTTTAGAGACTCTTTTTACTGTCATGAATGCGTCATGTGATCAAACAACTGAAATATCAACAATTTTGAGTGCACCCATTGAATTAACTGTTGATGCAAAAGAACCAATGTTTAATCATTTTGATATGACCTCTAATCTTGATGATGATTCTGTGTCCAATGACTTATTGCATGTTTGCTTATTTAAGCATGTTGTAGCATGTAAATTTGATGCAAGTAAGGTTTATTCATCGAAGTTAGGATGGTTTAATGATGAACATTGCCAATCTTTTGAAGTGAATAAGAGCTTCACTTATATGTGCAAATTGAGTTGCAATATTTTCATGCCTTCTACTTCTTGTGATATTTTTTTGGCTTTAGATTTTATGAACAATGAAAGTTACTCATGTATACATGTGACATATGTGCAAAAATCAAGGGAAGTTAAAATGGATGACATATACATATACAACATGTACACCTTATCTCTTTTGTTAGCCACATTTCAGATTAAGCAATGCCGAGGACGGCTTTGTTTTCAAAAAGGGGAGGATGATGAGGACATGACTACCTTGTATACGACTAAAAATATTGCATACATGCATATTTGTTAGGTGATTTCTAGTGCAAACTATTCAATAATCTATTTATGTTATCCAGAACAAAAATACTTCACACACTTTTGTGTTTTGTCTAATTGCAGGTGTATGGGATTTGTTTAGTTAAAAGTTAGCCAGTGCAACTTCGTGTACTTCGTTTGTGTCCAACGACCAGACCAAGACCACTTCCGGATCCCCACCATTATCAATACTTCATATATATTTGCAATATTCAGGTTGCTTTATCATATTCTTGCTCGTTCTTCAATTGCTTGCAGGAATAGACCTTCGTGGTCAGGCTGACCGTGCTTCCAGCATTGTCAGTAACCTCAGGAGATTGGTTTAGCGATTGCTAAGGCGCAACGTCGTGCACGTTTGTAGTCGGATCGTCAAAGTCGTCTCCACCAAATCGATAGTTATCATCTCATCGAAAGATCGGGACCCTCGCCTCTATCAGTTGTTTCTGAAATTAAATTGAAAAGTGCATGTTTACTTGCCACCAAATCTGATATTGATGAGCTAGATTTTAGCAAATCTGTTTGCTATGCTTTTGTGTGCAAAGAGGCATTATTTTCATTCGAGGACGTGCCTTCCTCTTTGCCCCCTGCTGTCACTAACATTTTGCAGGAGTTCGCTGACGTCTTTCCACAAGACGTGCCACCGGGATTACCACCTATTCGAGGGATTGAGCATCAAATTGACTTAATTCCCGGTGCTTTGCTACCCAACCGTGCACCATACCGTACCAATCCAGAGGAGACGAAGGAGATTATGCGTCAAGTACAAGAACTGCTCGACAAAGGTTATATACGCGAATCCCTTAGTCCTTGTGTTGTTCCTATCATTTTAGTGCCGAAAAAGGATGTTACGTCGTGTATGTGCGTTGATTGTAGAGGCATTAATAATATTACTATTCGTTATCGTCATCCTATTCCTAGGCTAGATGATATGCTTGATGAATTGAGTGGCTCTACAATATTCTCCAAAGTTGATTTGCATAGTGGATACCATCAAATTCATATGAAATTGGGTGATGAATGGATTATATGAGTGGTTAGTCATGCCTTTTGGGTTAACTAATGCACCTAGTACTTTCACGAAGTTTTACGTGCTTTCATTGGACGATATGTGGTAGTTTACTTTGATGACATATTGATTTATAGCAAATCTTTGGAGGAATATTTGGAACATTTACGTGCTGTTTTTATTGCTCTACGTGATGCACGTTTGTTTGGAAACCTTGGAAAGTGCACCTTTTGCACCGACCGAGTATCTTTTCTTGGCTATGTTGTTACTCCACAGGGAATTGAAGTTGATAAAGCCAAGATTGAAGCTATTGAGAGTTGGCCGCAGCCCAAAACGGTCACACAAGTGAGGAGTTTCCTTGGCCTCGCTGGTTTCTATAGGCGTTTTGTGAGAGATTTCAGCACCATTGCTGCACCTCTCAACGAGCTTACAAAGAAGGATGTGCCTTTTGTTTGGGGTACCGCACAGGAAGAAGCCTTCACGGTATTGAAAGATAAGTTGACACATGCTCCTTTACTCCAACTTCCTAATTTCAATAAGAGTTTTGAGCTTGAATGTGATGCTAGTGGAATTGGATTAGGAGGTGTGTTATTACAAGATGGAAAACCTGTTGCATACTTTTCTGAAAAATTGAGTGGGCCTAGTCTGAACTATTCTACTTATGATAAAGAATTATATGCTCTTGTTCGGACCTTAGAAACATGGCAATATTATTTATGTCCCAAGGAATTTGTTATACATTCTGATCATGAATCTTTGAAACACATTAAAAGTCAAGCAAAACTGAACCGTAGACATGCTAAATGGGTTGAATTCATTGAGACTTTCCCTTATGTCATTAAACACAAGAAGGGTAAAGAAAATGTTATTGCTGATGCCTTGTCTCGTCGTTATACTATGCTTTCACAACTTGACTTTAAAATATTTGGTTTGGAGACCATCAAAGATCAATATGTTCATGATGTTGAATTTAAAGATGTATTGCAGAATTGTAAGGAAGGGAGAACTTGGAACAAGTTCGTTCTTAACGATGGATTTGTGTTTCGTACTAACAAGCTATGCATTCCAGCTAGCTCCGTTCGTCTTTTGTTGTTGCAGGAGGCGCATGGAGGACGATTAATGGGACACTTTGGCGTCAAGAAGACGGCGGATATACTTGCTACACATTTCTTTTGGCCAAAGATGAGACGGGATGTTGAGCGTTTTGTTGCTCGCTGCACTACATGTCAAAGAGCTAAGTCACGACTCAATCCTCATGGTTTATATATGCCTTTGCCTGTACCTAGTGTTCCTTGGGAGGATATATCTATGGACTTTGTTTTAGGTTTACCTCGAACAAAGAAGGGGAGGGATAGCATATTTGTTGTCGTGGATAGGTTCTCGAAAATGGCACACTTTATACCATGTCATAAAAGCGATGATGTTGTTAATGTTGCTGATTTGTTCTTTCGTGAAATTATTCGCTTACATGGTGTGCCAAGTACTATTGTTTCAGATCGTGATACTAAATTTCTTAGCCACTTTTGGAGATGTTTATGGGCTAAGTTGGGGACTAAGCTGCTTTTTAGTACTACTTGTCACCCCCAAACTGATGGACAAACTGAAGTAGTCAATAGAACATTGTCTACTATGCTTAGGGCTGTTTTGAGGAATAACAAGAAAATGTGGGAAGAATGCTTGCCTCATATTGAATTTGCTTATAATCATTCATTGCATTCTACTACTAAGATGTGCCCTTTTGAAATTGTGTATGGTTTCCTACCTCATGCACCTATTGATTTGTTGCCTCTTCCATCTTCAGAGAAGGTTAATTTTGATGCTAAAGAACGTTCTGAATTGATTTTAAAAATGCATGAGTTAACTAAGGAAAACATTGAGCGTATGAATGCTAACTATAATCTTGCTGGAGATAAGGGTAGAAAACATGTTGTGTTTGCGCCTGGAGATCTTGTTTGGTTACATTTGCGTAAAGATAGATTTCCTAATCTGCGCAAATCAAAGCTAATGCCACGTGCTGATGGTCCTTTTAAGGTGTTAGAGAAAATAAATGATAATGCATATAAACTTGAGCTACCTGTAGATTTTGGGGTTAGTCCCACTTTTAACATTGCAGATTTGAAGCCTTATTTGGGTGAGGAAGATGCGCTTCCGTCGAGGACGACTTCATTTCAAGAAGGGGAGGATTATGAGGACATCAATACCATTGTTACACCCACAGCCCCTACTGTTACATATACTGGACCAATTACTAGAGCTCGCGCACGCCAATTAAATTACCAGGTACTTTCGTTTCTTGGTAATGATTCTAATGTTCATGAGATTATGATGCTGCCTAAATTGGATACATTTGTTTTGCTTACAAATGAAGGGCCTAGCTTGGAGAAGGATGAACATTGGAGCAAGAACATGCATGGAGTTGATGGCATGCGCAAGGGGATCAAGAACGGAGTTACAAGTGATGATTTCAGGACTTTTAAGCCGTCATAAGGAGTGCATGAAGCCTTGGACGAAATATACAAGATGCCACTTCATAATATTCGTCCATAGGCTATTCTAGGTGCTGCGTCACCTTATTAATGGGCCAGGCCCATGTAATTTCGAAATACTTAAGTATAGGCTATTTTTAGAGTTTGTATGTGTGGGGAAACAAGAGTTAGGGTTGGTTTCGGACCCCACCCTCAAGGGCCACGAAATTCCCCCCTCTTCCTCCATATATACAGCCCTTAGGGCGTCGTTTAGACTTTGGGTTTTGTTTAGATTAAAAGTTCGCCATAGCTGCAACTTCGCGTACTTCGTTTGTGTCCAACGACCAGACCAAGACGTCACAGAACCCCACCTTGATCAGTAAAGCTTTCATCTTATATTCGCAATATCCCGATTGCAATCTCAGTTTCTTGCTTGTTCTTCATTTGGTCGCAGGAAACAGACCCTCGTGGTCAGGTTGATCGTGCTCCGACGTGGTCAATAACCCTCGGAAGTTGGTTTAGCGATTGCTAAGGCGCGACGTCTCGCACGTTCGTAGTCGGATTGTCAAGGTCGACTCCCACAGAAAACGATAGCCACCATCTCATCGAAACATCGGGACACCTCAGCCTCTATCACGAGGCCAAGGAAACTCCTCACTTGTGTGACCGTTTTGGGCTGCGGCCAACTCTCAATTGCTTCAGTCTTGGCTTTATCAACTTCAATTCCCTGTGGAGTAATAACATAGCCAAGAAAAGATACTCGGTCGGTGCAAAAGGTACACTTTCCAAGGTTACCAAACAAACATGCATCACGTAGAGCAATAAAAACAGCACGTAAATGTTCCAAATGTTCCTCCAAAGATTTGCTATAAATCAATATGTCATCAAAGTAAACTACCACAAATCGTCCAATGAAAGCACGTAAAACTTCGTTCATTAACCTCATGAAAGTACTAGGTGCTTTAGTTAACCCAAAAGGCATGACTAACCACTCATATAATCCAAACTTAGTTTTAAATGCTGTTTTCAATTCATCTCCCAATTTCATACGAATTTGATGGTATCCACTACGCAAATCAACTTTGGAGAATATTGTAGAGCCACTCAATTCATCAGGCATATCATCTAGCCTAGGAATAGGATGACGATAATGAATAGTAATAGTATTAATGCCTCTACAATCAACGCACATACGCGATGTACCATCCTTTTTCGGCACTAAAATGATAGGAACAGCACAATGACTAAGGGATTCGCATATATAACCTTTGTCGAGTAGTTCTTGTACTTGACGCATAATCTCCTTCGTATCCTCTGGATTGGTATGGTATGGTGCACGGTTGGGTAATTGATAGAGGCGGGGGTGTCCCGATCTTTCGATGAGATGGTAACTATCGATTTGGTGGAGACGACTTTGACGATCTGACTACAAACATGCACGACGTTGCGCCTTAGCAATCGCTAAACCAATCTCCAGAGGTTATTGACCACGCCGGTGCACGATCAACCTGACCACGAAGGTCTATTCCTGCAAGCAATCGAAGAACGAGCAAGAATATGATAAAAGCAATCTGAATATTGCAAATATGTATGAAGTATTGATAAAGGTGGGGATCCGAAAGCGGTCTTGGTCTGGTCGTTGGACACAAACGAAGTACACGAAGTTGCGTTGGCTAACTTTTAACTAAACAAATCCCCAAGGAAAAGCTACTAGATGGATCTACTTATATAGGAGCAATGGGTGGCGGCCAAGGAGGTGGGAGGACGTCCCAAGGCAGCGTAAAACTAAATCTAGGTCGTACAAGGCCAATGGGCCCAAGTGGAGGTGATGTAACACCTTTGGACTTGTAGTTTGACTCGGATTCTGCTGCAGCATCAGATTGTTTCGTCCACAACTCAACGCTCCGGACGAATTTGAAGGTTATTCCAATTGGGTTGGAAAGTGCACGAAATCTAGTTTCCAACAAAAAAAATCACCCAATTCGGAGTCCGTATGAAAAACTTGTGTGTGTTTTGAGTCAGATATGTCTATGTAGTCCGAATCTGAATCCAGAACGTGAGAGACTTGGACTCTATCTTCTCTTGGGCCAAAAGTGACGTGAGAGAACTTTTTGGACAGCAAATAAACATCTCTTTCTTCCTTATCTTCATATGTGGATTGTACAAATGTCCCATACACCTGCAATTAGACAAAACACAAAAGTGTGTGAAGTATTTTTGTTCTGGATAACATAAATAGATTATTGAATAGTTTGCACTAGAAATCACCTGACGAATATGCATATATGCAATATTTTTGGTCATATCCAAGGTAGTCATGTCCTCATCATCCTCCCCTTCTTGAAAATAAAGCCGTCCTCGGCGTTGCTTAATCTGAAATGTGGCTAACAAAAGAGACAAGGTGTACATGTTGTATATGTATATGTCATCCATTTTTACTTCCCTTGATTTTTGCATATATGACACATGAATAGATGAGTAACTTGCATAGTTCATAAAATCTAAAGCCAAAAAATTAGCACAAGAAGTAGAAGGCATGAAAATATTGCAACTCAGTTTGCACATATAAGTGAAGCTCTTATTCATTTCAAAAGATTGACAATGTTCATCATTAAACCATCACAACATTGATGAATAAACCTTACTTGCATCAAATTTACATGCTACAACGTGCTTAAATAAGCAAACATGCAATAAGTCATTCAACACAGAATCATCACCAAGATTAGAGGTCATATCAAAATGATTAAACATTGGTTCTTTTGCATCAATAGTTAATTCAATGGGTGCACTCAAAATTGTTGGTATTTCAGTTGTTTGATCACATGGCAAAGTCAAATTATCAACGTAGTCCTCTAAAATAGGTGGTGTGATCAAAGTAGTGGGTAGCTCATCAGATGGTGCATTCAAATTGACAAGGCATTCATCATTCTCATGTAGAGATGGAAGATCAGTACCTTTGTCATTACCTCTTATGATCAACTCAGATGATGTAGCCACTCTCGGGGGCGATGTGTCACATGGTGGAGGTGATGTAGTCCTGACAACAACGGATGTGGTTGTCATAGTATGCCTAGTAGTTGAAGGAACAATCATATCAACTCTTGGAATGTGCACCGTGCGCTTGTTCTCCTCGTGGCCAACACGTCGTTTTATTTCCTGTTCAGCCTTGCAAGCAAGATGAAACAAATGGTCCATAGGATAACACTCTTCATGAATTAGTATCTCTTGAATATCACGGTTTAATCCTCCCCAAAATCTATCCATAAAATCATCTTCACTTTCTTCTAAAGAGGAATGCAACAAGGTAGTTTGTAAATCATCATAATATTTTGTTACAGTTTCACTACCTTGTTTTAAGTGTTGCAACTTCTTAATCATGTCACGAGTATAATAAGCAGGGACGAAAGTATGTCGCATGGCAAGTTTCAAATCATCCCAAGTAGTAGGTATATAATCAGGGTGTAACCGACAATATTCACTCCACCAAACCAAAGCATAACCAGTGAAAGAACCAACCGCAACCTTAACCTTTTATGTTCATTGAAATTATGGGAAGCAAATATATTTTTTATGTCGAACTCCCATTCAATATATAAAGCAGGTTTAAAACGGCCATTAAATGGTGGTATAGATACATTAACCTGATCATGTGCATTTGGATGTTTGTGCACCTCTCGTGACGGTTGTGGTATTTGCAAAGGTGGTGGCACGTCTCCCGCGATCGACAAAGCCCATGAATTGACTCTGGATCCTGTCATGATTAGTAGAACAAGAAACAAAACCCAAAAATAATGTTCCTATAACTACTAGGATGTGGTGGTAAAACGCTCACAGTAAAGCAAATATCAATGTCTTACAAGTTCTTACCATGCAGCAGGCGGTGATCGGCAACCAGCGGTGTTAAGTAACTCCGAATATTGAGTAAAGCGATTGCCAGGGGAGCGTACGTATACACGATGTAGAAATATGTGGAGCTGGGTTGGCTATATATGGTAGCAAAAGATTAGCAATAATCAATTCAAAGATGCAATGTTGAATAAACGCTCAACGACGGTACTGTGCTGGTCCTAGGCTAGACCGGACTAGAGACGCGAGCCTAGAACACTAATGAGGTCACGGCGTAGCACAACTAGCATCAATGAAGGATACTAAGTAGCTCTTGACAGCAAGATATAAGTGAAGATAATGATGAAAAACAACTGCCAAGCAGGATATACAACAACTCTCTCTCCAACTTTCCTCTTGAAAAGTTTGAGACAATTTTCTGATAAATTCTTTCAAAGAATGCTACTAACTCAAGCTTTCCAATGCAAAAAGAATCACTCAATTCGGAGTCCGTATGAAAAACTTGTGTGCGTTTTGAGTCAGGTATGTCTGTGCAGTCCGAATCTGAATCCAGAACGTGAGAGACTTGGACTCTATCTTCTCTTAGGCCAAAAGTGACGTGAGAGAACTTTTTGGACAGCAAATAAACATCTCTTTCTTCCTTATCATCATATGTGGATTGTACAAATGTCCCATACACCTGCAATTAGACAAAACACAAAAGTGTGTGAAGTATTTTTGTTCTGGATAACATAAATAGATTATTGAATAGTTTGCACTAGAAATCACCTGACAAATATGCATATATGCAATATTTTTGGTCATATCCAAGGTAGTCATGTCCTCATCATCCTCCCCTTCTTGAAAATAAAGCCGTCCTCGGCGTTGCTTAATCTGAAATGTGGCTAACAAAAGAGACAAGGTGTACATGTTGTATATGTATATGTCATCCATTTTTACTTCCCTTGATTTTTGCATATATGACACATGAATAGATGAGTAACTTGCATAGTTCATAAAATCTAAAACCAAAAAATTAGCACAAGAAGTAGAAGGCATGAAAATATTGCAACTCAGTTTGCACAAATAAGTGAAGCTCTTATTCATTTCAAAAGATTGACAATGTTCATCATTAAACCATCCCAACATTGGTGAATAAACCTTACTTGCATCAAATTTACATGCTACAACATGCTTAAATAAGCAAACATGCAATAAGTCATTCAACACAGAATCATCACCAAGATTAGAGGTCATATCAAAATGATTAAACATTGGTTCTTTTGCATCAATAGTTAATTCAATGGGTGCACTCAAAATTGTTGGTATTTCAGTTGTTTGATCACATGGCAAAGTCAAATTATCAACGTAGTCCTCTAAAATAGGTGGTGTGATCAAAGTAGTGGGTAGCTCATCAGATGGTGCATTCAAATTGACAAGGCATTCATCATTCTCATGTTGAGATGGAAGATCAGTACCTTTGTCATTACCTCTTATGATCAACTCAGATGATGTAGCCGCTCTCGGGGGCGATGTGTCACATGGTGGAGGTAATGTAGTCCTGACAACAACGGATGTGGTTGTCATAGTATGCCTAGTAGTTGAAGGAACAATCATATCAACTCTTGGAATGTGCACCGTGCGCTTGTTCTCCTCGTGGCCAACACGTCGTTTTATTTCCTGTTCAGCTTTGCAAGCAAGATGAAACAAATGGTCCATAGGATAACACTCTTCATGAATTAGTATCTCTTGAATATCACGGTTTAATCCTCCCCAAAATCTATCCATAAAATCATCTTCACTTTCTTATAAAGAGGAATGCAACAAGGTAGTTTGTAAATCATCATAATATTTTGTTACAGTTTCACTACCTTGTTTTAAGTGTTGCAACTTCTTAATCATGTCACGAGTATAATAAGCAGGGACGAAAGTATGTCGCATGGCAAGTTTCAAATCATCCCAAGTAGTAGGTATATAATCAGGGTGTAACCGACAATATTCACTCCACCAAACCAAGGCATAAACAGTGAAAGAACCAACCGCAACCTTAACCTTTTTATGTTCATTGAAATTATGGGAAGCAAATATATTTTTTATGTCGAACTCCCATTCAATATATAAAGCAGGTCTAAAACGGCCATTAAATGGTGGTATAGATACATTAACCTGATCATGTGCATTTGGATGTTTGTGCACCTCTCGTGACGGTTGTGGTATTTGCAAAGGTGGTGGCACGTCTCCCGCGATCGACAAAGCCCATGAATTGACTCTGGATCCTGTCATGATTAGTAGAACAAGAAACAAAACCCAAAAATAATGTTCCTATAACTACTAGGATGTGGTGGTAAAACGCTCACAGTAAAGCAAATATCAATGTCTTACAAGTTCTTACCATGCAGCAGGCGGTGATCGGCAACCAGCGGTGTCAAGTAACTCCGAATATTGAGTAAAGCGATTGCCAGGGGAGCATACGTATACACGGTGTAGAAATATGTGGAGCTGGGTTGGCTATATATGGTAGCAAAAGATTAGCAATAATCAATTCAAAGATGCAATGTTGAATAAACGCTCAACGACGGTACTGTGCTGGTCCTAGGCTAGACCGGACTAGAGACGCGAGCCTAGAACACTAATGAGGTCACGGCGTAGCACAACTAGCATCAATGAAGGATACAAAGTAGCTCTGGACAGCAAGATATAGGTGAAGATCACAACGGCAGTAAAGATAATGATGTGAAACAATAGCCAAGCTGTTTTACTGAACAGAGCACAAAACAGATTCCAATCCGAATTCAGGTACGAGATTGATTCTAGATAGATCCAATTTTTTTTCTTCTCTCTTTTTTTTTCTCACGCTTTTTTTTCTTTTTCTTCTCCCTCTTTTTCTTTTTTTTTTCTTTCCTTTTTTCTCTCTTTTTTTCTTTATCTTCTTTTTCTCCCTCTTTCCAAGACAAACTAGATAAGATGCAGATTCGATCAGGCGAAGATGTGAGTGACCTCAACTATGATTATGACAATAAACAGTGCGTAGCACGTGGTGGAAATTGGTGGATTGGATGGTGGACAGCGGATGGGATAATGATGCAGCGGCTGCGTGACTAATGTGAACAGAACTCGAAACTCTAAAGGAACTAGACACCAAGACCAGCAACTCGACACGACGATGCAACCGATAATTCAACTATGCAAGCAATGAAAAGAAAATTGCAAAGGCTCAGACTGGCTTGGACGAAGGATGAATAGATCTAACTCTTTTTTGTGGCTTTTTCTTGGACAATAGGTAAGAAAATAAATCTAATCTAGGAAAACTGGAAATTCTCACCGAGCAACCTGAAAACTGATACCACTTGATAGAGGCGGGGTGTCCCGATCTTTCGATGAGATGATAACTATCGATTTGGTGGAGACGACTTTGACGATCCGACTACAAACGTGCAACGACGTTGTGCCTTAGCAATCGCTAAACCAACTCCGAGAGGTTATTGACCACGCCGGAGCACGATCAACCTGACCACGAAGGTCTATTCCTGCAAGCAATTGAAGAACAAGCAAGAATATGATAAAAGCAATCTGAATATCGCGAATATGTATGAAGTATTGATAATGGTGGGGATCCGAAAAGTGGTCTTGGTCTGGTCGTTGGACACAAACGAAGCACACGAAGTTGCAATGGCTAACTTTTAACTAAACAAATCCCAAGGAAAAGCTACTAGATGGATCTACTTATATAGGAGCAAGGGGTGGAGGCCAAGGAGGTGGGAGGACGTCCCAAGGCAGCCTAAAACTAAATCTAGGTCGTACAAGGCCAATGGGCCCAAGTGGAGGTGATGTAACACCTTTGGACTTGTAGTTTGACTCGGATTCTGCTGCAGCATCAGATTGTTTCGTCCAAAACTCAACGCTCCGGACGAATTTGAAGGTGATTCCAATTGGGTTGGAAAGTGCACGAAATCTAGTTTCCAACAAAAAAAGAATCACCCAATTCGGAGTCCGTATGAAAAACTTGTGTGCGTTTTGAGTCAGGTGTGTCTGTGCAGTCCGAATCTGAATCCAGAACGTGAGAGACTTGGACTCTATCTTCTCTTGGGCCAAAAGTGACGTGAGAGAACTTTTTGGACAGCAAATAAACATCTCTTTCTTCCTTATCTTCATATGTGAATTGTACAAATGTCACATACACCTGCAATTAGACAAAACACAAAAGTGTGTGAAGTATTTTTGTTCTGGATAACATAAATAGATTATTTAATAGTTTGCACTAGAAATCACCTTACAAATATGCATATATGCAATATTTTTGGTCATATCCAAGGTAGTCATGTCCTTATCAGCTACCCATCATTCATTGTCATAATAATAGTTGAGATCGTTCACATCTTCACTTGATCCAATCTGCATCTTATCTAGTTTGTTTTGGAAAAAGGGAGAAAAAAAGAGAGAAAAAAATGAGAGAAAAAAAAGGAGAAAAAAAAGTCAGAGAAAAAAAAAGGAGAGAAAGAAAAAAAAGTGTGAGGAAAAAAAAGAGAGAAGAAAAAAAACAAAAAAATCGGCACAAACTTTTTCAGAGGAAAGTTGGAGACAAAGTTGTTGATATATCCTGCTTGGCTGTTGTTTCACCTCATTATCTTTTCTGCCGTTGTGATCTTCACTTATATCTTGCTGTCCAGAGCTACTTAGTGTCCTTCATTGATGCTAGTTGTGCTACGACGTGACCTCATTAGTGTTCTAGGCTCGCGTCTCTAGTTCGGTCTAGCCTAGGACCAGCACAGTACCGTCGTTGAGCGTTTATTCAACATTGCATCTTTGAATTGATTATTGCTAATCTTTTGCTACCATATATAGCCAACCCAGCTCCACATATTTCTACACCGTGTATACGTACGCTCCCCTGGCAATCGCTTTACTCAATATTCAGAGTTACTTGACACCGCTGGTTGCCGATCACCGCCTGCTGCATGGTAAGAACTTGTAAGACATTGATATTTGCTTTACTGTGAGCGTTTTACCACCACATCCTAGTAGTTATAGGAACATTATTTTTGGGTTTTGTTTCTTGTTCTACTAATCATGATAGGATCCAGAGTCAATTCATGGGCTTTGTCGATCGCGGGAGACGTGCCACCACCTTTGCAAATACCACAACCGTCACGAGAGGTGCACAAACATCCAAATGCACATGATCAGGTTAATGTATCTATACCACCATTTAATGGCCGTTTTAAACCTGCTTTATATATTGAATGGGAGTTCGACATAAAAAATATATTTGCTTCCCATAATTTCGATGAACATAAAAAGGTTAAGGTTACGGTTGGTTCTTTCACTGGTTATGCTTTGGTTTGGTGGAGTGAATATTGTCGGTTACACCCTGATTATATACCTACTACTTGGGATGATTTGAAACTTGCCATGCGACATACTTTCGTCCCTGCTTATTATACTCGTGACATGATTAAGAAGTTGCAACACTTAAAACAAGGTAGTGAAACTGTAACAAAATATTATGATGATTTACAAACTACCTTGTTGCATTCCTCTTTAGAAGAAAGTGAAGATGATTTTATGGATAGATTTTGGGGAGGATTAAACCGTGATATTCAAGAGATACTAATTCATGAAGAGTGTTATCCTATGGACCATTTGTTTCATCTTGCTTGCAAGGCTGAACAGGAAATAAAACGACGTGTTGGCCACGAGGAGAACAAGCGCACGGTGCACATTCCAAGAGTTGATATGATTGTTCCTTCAACTACTAGGCATACTATGACAACCACATCCGTTGTTGTCAGGACTACATCACCTCCACCATGTGACACATCGCCCCCGAGAGTGGCTACATCATCTGAGTTGATCATAAGAGGTAATGACAAAGGTACTGATCTTCCATCTCTACATGAGAATGATGAATGCCTTGTCAATTTGAATGCACCATCTGATGAGCTACCCACTACTTTGATCACACCACCTATTTTAGAGGACTACGTTGATAATTTGACTTTGCCATGTGATCAAACAACTGAAATACCAACAATTTTGAGTGCACCCATTGAATTAACTATTGATGCAAAAGAACCAATGTTTAATCATTTTGATATGACCTCTAATCTTGGTGATGATTCTGTGTTAAATGACTTATTGCATGTTTGCTTTTAAGCATGTTGTAGCATGTAAATTTGATGCAAGTAAGGTTTATTCACCAATGTTGGGATGGTTTAATGATGAACATTGTCAATCTTTTGAAATGAATAAGAGCTTCACTTATATGTGCAAACTGAGTTGCAATATTTTCATGCCTTCTACTTCTTGTGCTAATTTTTTGGCTTTAGATTTTATGAACTATGCAAGTTACTCATCTATTCATGTGTCATATATGCAAAAATCAAGGGAAGTAAAAATGGATGACATATACATATACAACATGTACACCTTGTCTCTTTTGTTAGCCACATTTCAGATTAAGCAACGCCGAGGACGGCTTTATTTTCAAGAAGGGGAGGATGATGAGGACATGACTACCTTGGATATGACCAAAAATATTGCATATATGCATATTTGCCAGGTGATTTCTAGTGCAAACTATTCAATAATCTATTTATGTTATCCAGAACAAAAGTACTTCACACACTTTTGTGTTTTGTCTAATTGCAGGTGTATGGGACATTTGTACAATCCACATATGAAGATAAGGAAGAAAGAGATGTTTATTTGCTGTCCAAAAAGTTCTTTCACGTCACTTTTGGCCCAAGAGAAGATAGAGTCCAAGTCTCTCACGTTCTGGATTCAGATTCGGACTGCACAGACATACCTGACTCAAAACGCACACAAGTTTTTCATACGGACTCCGAATTGGGTGATTCTTTTTTTGTTGGAAACTAGATTTCATGCACTTTCCAACCCAATTGGAATCACCTTCAAATTCGTCCGGAGCCTTGAGTTGTGGACGAAACAATCTGATGCTGCAGCAGAATCCGAGTCAAACTACAAGTCCAAAGGTGTTACATCACCTCCACTTGGGCCCATTGGCCTTGTACGACCTAGATTTAGTTTTAGGCTGCCTTGGGACGTCCTCCCACCTCCTTGGCCGCCACCCCTTGCTCCTATATAAGTAGATCCATCTAGTAGCTTTTCCTTGGGATTTGTTTAGTTAAAAGTTAGCCATTGCAACTTCGTGTACTTCGTTTGTGTCCAACGACCAGACCAAGACCGCTTCCGGATCCCCACCATTATCAATACTTCATATATATTTGCAATATTCAGATTGCTTTATCATATTCTTGCTCGTTCTTCGATTGCTTGCAGGAATAGACCTTCGTGGTCAGGCTGACCGTGCTTGCAGCATCGTCAGTAACCTCAGGAGATTGGTTTAGCGATTGCTAAGGCGCAACGTTGTGCATGTTCGTAGTCGGATTGTCAAAGTCGTCTCCACCAAATCGATAGTTATCATCTCATCGAAAGATCGGGACACCCCCGCCTCTATCAAGTGGTATCAGTTTTCAGGTTGCTCGGTGAGAATTTCCAGTTTTCCTAGATTAGATTTATTTTCTTACCTATTGTCCAAGAAAAAGCCACAAAAAAAGAGTTAGATCTATTCATCCTTGGTCCAAGCCAGTCTGAGCCTTTGCAATTTTCTTTTCATTGCTTGCATAGTTGAATTATCGGTGGCATCGTCGTGTCGAGTTGCTGGTCTTAGTGTCTAGTTCGTTTAGAGTTTCGAGTTCTGTTCACATTAGTCACGTCGCCACTGCATCGTTATCCCTTCCGCTGTCCACCACCCATCCATCAATTTCCACCACGTGCTACCCACCATTCATTGTCATAATAATAGTTGAGATCGTTCACATCTTCACTTGATCCAATCTGCATCTTATCTAGTTTGTTTTGGAAAGAGGGAGAAAAAAAAGAGAGAAAAAAAACGAGAGAAAAAAAAAGAGAAAAAAAAAGTCAGAGAAAAAAAAGGAGAGAAAGAAAAAAAAGTGCGAGAAAAAAAAGAGAAAAAAACAAAATTCGGATCTTTTTAGACTCAATCTCGTAGTTGAATTCGGATTGGAATCTGTTTTGTGCATTGTTCAGTAAAACAGCTTGGCTGTTGTTTCACATCATTATCTTTACTGCCGTTGTGATATTCACTTATATCTTGCTGTCAAGAGCTACTTAGTATCCTTCATTGATGCTAGTTGTGCTACGCCGTGACCTCATTAGTGTTCTAGGCTCGCGTCTCTAGTACGGTCTAGCCTAGGACCAGCACAGTACCGTCGTTGAGCGTTTATTCAACATTGCATCTTTGAATTGATTATTGCTAATCTTTTGCTACCATATATAGCCAACCCAGCTCCACATATTTCTACACCGTGTATACGCACGCTCCCCTAGCAATCGCTTTACTCAATATTCGGAGTTACTTGACACCGCTGGTTGCCGATCACCGCCTGCTGCATGGTAAGAACTTGTAAGACATTGATATTTGCTTTACTGTGAGCGTTTTACCACCACATCCTAGTAGTTATAGGAACATTATTTTTGGGTTTTGTTTCTTGTTCTACTAATCATGACAGGATCCAGAGTCAATTCATGGGCTTTATCGATCGCGGGAGACGTGCCACCACCTTTGCAAATACCACAACCGTCACGAGAGGTGCACAAACATTCAAATGCACATGATCAGATTAATGTATCTATACCACCATTTAATGGCCGTTTTAAACCTGCTTTATATATTGAATGGGAGTTCGACATAAAAAACATATTTGCTTCCCATAATTTCGATGAACATAAAAAGGTTAAGGTTGCGGTTGGTTCTTTCACTGGTTATGCTTTGGTTTGGTGGAGTGAATATTGTCGGTTACACCCTGATTATATACCTACTACTTGGGATGATTTGAAACTTGCCATGCGACATACTTTCGTCCCTGCTTATTATACTCGTGACATGATTAAGAAGTTGCAACACTTAAAACAAGGTAGTGAAACTGTAACAAAATATTATGATGATTTACAAACTACCTTGTTGCATTCCTCTTTAGAAGAAAGTGAAGATGATTTTATGGATAGATTTTGGGGAGGATTAAACCGTGATATTCAAGAGATACTAATTCATGAAGAGTGTTATCCTATGGACCATTTGTTTCATCTTGCTTGCAAGGCTGAACAGGAAATAAAACGACGTGTTGGCCACGAGGAGAACAAGCGCACGGTGCACATTCCAAGAGTTGATATGATTGTTCCTTCAACTACTAGGCATACTATGACAACCACATCCGTTGTTGTCAGGACTACATCACCTCCACCATGTGACACATCGCCCCCGAGAGTGGCTACATCATCTGAGTTGATCATAAGAGGTAATGACAAAGGTACTGATCTTCCATCTCTACATGAGAATGATGAATGCCTTGTCAATTTGAATGCACCATCTGATGAGCTACCCACTACTTTGATCACACCACCTATTTTAGAGGACTACGTTGATAATTTGACTTTGCCATGTGATCAAACAACTGAAATACCAACAATTTTGAGTGCACCCATTGAATTAACTATTGATGCAAAAGAACCAATGTTTAATCATTTTGATATGACCTCTAATCTTGGTGATGATTCTGTGTTGAATGACTTATTGCATGTGATGAGGACATCAATACAATTGTTACACCCACAGCCCCTGCTGCTATACATACTGGACCAATTACTAGAGCTCGTGCACGCCAACTAAATTACCAGGTACTTTCGTTTCTTGGTAATGATTCTAATGTTCATGAGAATATGATGCTGCCTAAATTGGATACATTTGTTTTGCTTACAAATGAAGGGCCTAGCTTGGAGAAGGATGAACATTGGAGCAAGAACAAGCATGGAGATGATGGCATGCGCAAGGGAAACAAGAACGGAGTTACAAGTGATGATTTCAGGACTTTGAAGCCACCATAATGGGTGCATGAAGCCTTGGACGAAATATACAAGATGCCACTTCATAAATTTCGTCCCGAGGCTATTTTAGGTGCTGCGACACCTTATTATTGGGTCAGGCCCATGTAATTTCGAAATACATAAGTATAGGCTATTTTTAGAGTCCGTATGATAGAGGCGAGGGTCCCGATCTTTCGATGAGATGATAACTATCGATTTGGTGGAGACGACTTTGACAATCCGACTACAAACGTGCACGACGTTGCGCCTTAGCAATCGCTAAACCAATCTCCTGAGGTTACTGACGACGCCGGAAGCACGGTCAGCCTGACCACGAAGGTCTATTCCTGCAAGCAATCGAAGAACGAGCAAGAATATGATAAAGCAATCTGAATATTGCAAATATATATGAGGTATTGATAATGGTGGGGATCCGGAAGCGGTCTTGGTCTGGTCGTTGGACACAAACGAAGTACACGAAGTTGCAATGGCTAACTTTTAACTAAACAAATCCCAAGGAAAAGCTACTAGATGGATCTACTTATATAGGAGCAAGGGGTGGCGGCCAAGGAGGTGGGAGGACGTCCCAAGGCAGCCTAAAACTAAATCTAGGTCGTACAAGGCCAATGGGCCCAAGTGGAGGTGATGTAACACCTTTGGACTTGTAGTTTGACTCGGATTCTGCTGCAGCATCAGATTGTTTCGTCCACAACTCAACGCTTCGGACGAATTTGAAGGTGATTCCAATTGGGTTGGAAAGTGCACGAAATCTAGTTTCCAACAAAAAACGAATCACCCAATTCGGAGTCCATATGAAAAACTTGTGTGCGTTTTGAGTCAGGTGTGTCTGTGCAGTCCGAATCTGAATCCAGAACGTGAGAGACTTGGACTCTATCTTCTCTTGGGCCAAAAGTGACGTGAGAGAACTTTTTGGACAGCAAATAAACATCTCTTTCTTCCTTATCTTCATATGTGGATTGTACAAATGTCCCATACACCTGCAATTAGACAAAACACAAAAGTGTGTGAAGTATTTTTGTTCTGGATAACATAAATAGATTATTGAATAGTTTGCACTAGAAATCACCTGACAAATATGCATATATGCAATATTTTTGGTCATATCCAAGGTAGTCATGTCCTCATCAGGTACCCCAAAGAAAAGGCACATCTTTCTTTGTAAGCTCATTGAGAGGTGCAGCAATGGTGCTGAAATCTCTCACAAAACGCCTATAGAATCCAGCGAGGCCAAGAAAACTCCTCACTTGTGTGACCGTTTTGGGTTGCGGCCAACTCTCAATAGCTTCAATCTTGGCTTTATCAACTTCAATTCCCTGTGGAGTAACAACATAGCCAAGAAAAGATACTCGGTCGGTGCAAAAGGTGCACTTCCCAAGGTTACCAAACAAACGTGCATCACGTAGAGCAATAAAAACAGCACGTAAATGTTCCAAATGTTCTTCCAAAGATCTGCTATAAATCAATATGTCATCAAAGTAAACTACCACAAATCGTCCAATGAAAGCACGTAAAACTTCGTTCATTAATCTCATGAAAGTACTAGGTGCATTAGTTAACCCAAAAGGCATGACTAACCACTCATATAATCCAAACTTAGTTTTAAATGTTGTTTTCCATTCATCTCCCAATTTCATACGAATTTGATGGTAGCCACTACGCAAATCAACTTTGGAGAATATTGTAGAGCTACTCAATTCATCAAGCATATCATCTAGCCTAGGAATAGGATGACGATAACGAATAGTAATATTATTAATGCCTCTACAATCAACACACATACGTGATGTACATTCCTTTTTCGGCACTAGAATAATAGGAACAGCACAAGGACTAAGGGATTCGCGTATATAACCTTTGTTCATGAGATTATGCGCCAAGTACAAGAGCTTCTCGACAAAGGTTATATACGCGAATCCCTTAGTCCTTGTGCTGTTCCTATTATTCTAGTGCCGAAAAAGGATGGTACATCACGTATGTGTGTTGATTGTAGAGGCATTAATAATATTAGTATTCGTTATCGTCATCCTATTCCTAGGCTAGATGATATGCTTGATGAATTGAGTGGTGCTACAATATTCTCCAAAGTTGATTTGCGTAGTGGCTACCACCAAATTCGTATGAAATTGGGAGATGAATGGAAAACAGCATTTAAAACTAAGTTTGGATTATATGAGTGGTTAGTCATGCCTTTTGGGTTAACTAATGCACCTAGTACTTTCATGAGATTAATGAATGAAGTTTTACGTGCTTTCATTGGACGATTTGTGGTAGTTTACTTTGATGACATACTGATTTATAGCAGATCTTTGGAAGAACATTTGGAACATTTACGTGCTGTTTTTATTGCTCTACGTGATGCACGTTTGTTTGGTAACCTTGGGAAGTGCACCTTTTGCACCGACCGAGTATCTTTTCTTGGCTATGTTGTTACTCCACAGGGAATTGAAGTTGACAAAGCCAAGATTGAAGCTATTGAGAGTTGGCCGCAGCCCAAAACGGTCACACAAGTGAGGAGTTTTCTTGGCCTCGCTGGATTCTATAGGCGTTTTGTGAGAGATTTCAGCACCATTGCGGCACCTCTCAACGAGCTTACAAAGAAGGATGTGCCTTTTGTTTGGGGTACCGCACAGGAAGAAGCCTTCACGGTATTGAAAGATAAGTTGACACATGCTCCTTTACTCCAACTTCCTGATTTTAATAAGACTTTTGAGCTTGAATGTGATGCTAGTGGAATTGGATTAGGAGGTGTGTTATTACAAGATGGCAAACCTGTTGCATACTTTTCTGAAAAATTGAGTGGGCCTAGTCTGAATTATTCTACTTATGATAAAGAATTATATGCTCTTGTTAGGACTTTAGAAACATGGCAACATTATTTATGGCCCAAAGAGTTTGTTATACATTCTGATCATGAATCTTTGAAACATATTAAAAG
Source organism: Triticum dicoccoides (assembly GCF_002162155.2). NCBI lineage: Eukaryota > Viridiplantae > Streptophyta > Magnoliopsida > Poales > Poaceae > Triticum > Triticum dicoccoides. The sequence goes on along the minus strand of NC_041380.1, from coordinate 224,609,727 downwards.
TCAAGCTAAACTGAATCGTAGACATGCTAAATGGGTTGAATTTATTGAGACTTTCCCTTATGTCATTAAACACAAGAAGGGAAAAGAAAATGTTATTGCTGATGCATTGTCTCGTCGCTATACTATGCTTTCACAACTTGACTTCAAAATATTTGGTTTGGAGACCATCAAAGATCAATATGTGCATGATGCTGATTTTAAAGATGTAATGCAGAATTGTAAAGAGGACATCAATACAATTGTTACACCCACAGCCCCTGCTGCTATACATACTGGACCAATTACTAGAGCTCGTGCACGCCAATTAAATTACCAGGTACTTTCGTTTCTTGGTAATGATTCTAATGTTCATGAGAATATGATGCTGCCTAAATTGGATACATTTGTTTTGCTTACAAATGAAGGGCCTAGCTTGGAGAAGGATGAACATTGGAGCAAGAACAAGCATGGAGATGATGGCATGCGCAAGGGAAACAAGAACGGAGTGACAAGTGATGATTTCAGGACTTTGAAGCCACCATAATGGGTGCATGAAGCCTTGGACGAAATATACAAGATGCCACTTCATAAATTTCGTCCCGAGGCTATTTTAGGTGCTGCGTCACCTTATTATTGGGCCAGGCCCATGTAATTTCGAAATACATAAGTATAGGCTATTTTTAGAGTCCGTATGTGTGGGGAAACAAGAGATAGGGTTGATTTCGGACCCCTCCACCAAGGGCCACGAAATTCCCCCCTCTTCCTCCACATATACAGCCCTTAGGGCATCGTTTAGACTTTGGGTTTTGTTTAGATTAAAAGTTCGCCATAGCTGCAACTTCGCGTACTTCGTTTGTGTTCAACGACCAGACAAAGGCGTCACAGAACCCCACCTTGATCAATAAAGCTTTCATCTTATATTCGCAATATCCAGATTGCAATCTCAGTTTCTTGCTTGTTCTTCGTTTGCTCGCAGGAAACAGACCCTCGTGGTCAGGTTGATCGTGCTCCGGCGTGGTCAATAACCTCTCGGAGTTGGTTTAGCGATTGCTAAGGCGCGACGTCCTCGCACGTTCGTAGTCGGATCGTCAAAGTCGACTTCCACCAAAGCGATATCCATCATCTCATCGAAAGACGGGACACCTTTGCCTCTATCATCTAATCTTGGTGATGATTCTGTGTTGAATGACTTATTGCATGTTTGCTTATTTAAGCATGTTGTAGCATGTAAATTTGATGCAAGTAAGGTTTATTCACCAATGTTGGGATGGTTTAATGATGAACATTGTCAATCTTTTGAAATGAATAAGAGCTTCACTTATATGTGCAAACTGAGTTGCAATATTTTCATGCCTTCTACTTCTTGTGCTAATTTTTTGGCTTTAGATTTTATGAACTATGCAAGTTACTCATCTATTCATGTGTCATATATGCAAAAATCAAGGGAAGTAAAAATGGATGACATATACATATACAACATGTACACCTTGTCTCTTTTGTTAGCCACATTTCAGATTAAGCAACGCCGAGGACGGCTTTATTTTCAAGAAGGGGAGGATGATGAGGACATGACTACCTTTTATATGACCAAAAATATTGCATATATGCATATTTGTCAGGTGATTTCTAGTGCAAACTATTCAATAATCTATTTATGTTATCCAGAACAAAAATACTTCACACACTTTTGTGTTTTGTCTAATTGCAGGTGTATGGGACATTTGTACAATCCACATATGAAGATAAGGAAGAAAGAGATGTTTATTTGCTGTCCAAAAAGTTCTCTCACGTCACTTTTGGCCCAAGAGAAGATAGAGTCCAAGTCTCTCACGTTCTGGATTCAGATTCGGACTGCACAGACATACCTGACTCAAAACGCACACAAGTTTTTCATACGGACTCCAAATTGGGTGATTCTTTTTTTGTTGGAAACTAGATTTCGTGCACTTTCCAACCCAATTGGAATCACCTTCAAATTCGTCCGGAGCGTTGAGTTGTGGACGAAACAATCTGATGCTGCAGCAGAATCCGAGTCAAACTACAAGTCCAAAGGTGTTACATCACCTCCACTTGGGCCCATTGGCCTTGTACGACCTAGATTTAGTTTTAGGCTGCCTTGGGACGTCCTCCCACCTCCTTGGCCGCCACCCCTTGCTCCTATATAAGTAGATCCATCTAGTAGCTTTTCCTTGGGATTTATTTAGTTAAAAGTTAGCCATTGCAACTTCGTGTACTTCGTTTGTGTCCAAGGACCAGACCAAGACCGCTTACGGATCCCCACCTTTATCAATACTTCATCTATATTCGCAATATTCAGATTGCTTTATCATATTCTTGCTTGTTCTTCGATTGCTTGCAGGAATAGACCTTCGTGGTCAGGTTGATTGTGCTTCGGCGTGGTCAATAACCTCTCGGAGTTGGTTTAGCGATTGCTAAGGCGCAACGTCGTGCACGTTTGTAGTCGGATCGTCAAAGTCCTCTTCACCAAATCGATAGTTATCATCTCATCGAAAGATCGGGACACCCCGCCTCTACCACTTAGCCCATAAACATCTCCAAAAGTGGCTAAGAAATTTAGTATCACGATCTGAAACAATAGTATTTGGCACACCATGCAAGCGAATAATTTCACGAAAGAACAAATCAGCAACATTAACAGCATCATCGCTTTTATGACATGGTATAAAGTGTGCCATTTTCGAGAATCTATCCACGACAACAAATATGCTATCCCTCCCCTTCTTTGTTCGAGGTAAACCTAAAACAAAGTCCATAGATATATCCTCCCAAGGAACACTAGGTACAGGCAAAGCCATATATAAACCATGAGGATTGAGTCGTGACTTAGCTTTTTGACATGTAGTGCAGCAAGCAATAAAACGCTCAACATCCCGTCTCATCTTTGGCCAAAAGAAATGTGTAGCAAGTACGTCCTCCGTCTTCTTCACACCAAAGTGTCCCATTAATCCTCCTCCATGCGCCTCCTGCAACAACAAAAGACGAACGGAGCTAGCTAGAATGCATAGGTTGTTAGCATGAAACACAAATCCATCGTTAACAACAAACTTGTTCCACATTCTTCCTTCTTTACAATTCTGCATTACATCTTTAAAATCAGCATCATGCACATATTGATCTTTGATGGTCTCCAAACCAAATATTTTGAAGTCAAGTTGTGAAAGCATAGTATAGCGACGAGACAATGCATCAGCAATAACATTTTCTTTTCCCTTCTTGTGTTTAATGACATAAGGGAAAGTCTCAATGAATTCAACCCATTTAGCATGTCTACGATTCAGTTTAGCTTGACTTTTAATATGTTTCAAAGATTCATGATCAGAATGTATAACAAATTCTTTGGGCCATAAATTATGTTGCCATGTTTCTAAAGTCCGAACAAGAGCATATAATTCTTTATCATAAGTAGAATAATTCAGACTAGGCCCACTCAATTTTTCAGAAAAGTATGCAACAGGTTTGCCATCTTGTAATAACACACCGCCTAATCCAATTCCACTAGCATCACATTCAAGCTCAAAAGTCTTATTAAAATCAGGAAGTTGGAGTAAAGGAGCATGTGTCAACTTATCTTTCAATACCGTGAAGGCTTCTTCCTGTGTGGTACCCCAAAGAAAAGGCACATCTTTCTTTGTAAGCTCATTGAGAGGTGCAGCAATGGTGCTGAAATCTCTCACAAAACGCCTATAGAATCCAGCGAGGCCAAGAAAACTCCTCACTTGTGTGACCGTTTTGGGCTGCGGCCAACTCTCAATAGCTTCAATCTTGGCTTTATCAACTTCAATTCCCTGTGGAGTAACAACATAGCCAAGAAAAGATACTCGGTCGGTGCAAAAGGTGCACTTCCCAAGGTTACCAAACAAACGTGCATCACGTAGAGCAATAAAAACAGCACGTAAATGTTCCAAATGTTCCTCCAAAGATCTGCTATAAATCAATATGTCATCAAAGTAAACTACCACAAATCGTCCAATGAAAGCACGTAAAACTTCGTTCATTAATCGCATGAAAGTACTAGGTGCATTAGTTAACCCAAAAGGCATGACTAACCACTCATATAATCCAAACTTAGTTTTAAATGCTGTTTTCCATTCATCTCCCAATTTCATACGAATTTGATGGTAGCCACTACGCAAATCAACTTTGGAGAATATTGTAGAGCCACTCAATTCATCAAGCATATCATCTAGCCTAGGAATAGGATGACGATAACGAATAGTAATATTATTAATGCCTCTACAATCAACACACATACGTGATGTACCATCCTTTTTCGGCACTAGAATAATAGGAACAGCACAAGGACTAAGGGATTCGCGTATATAACCTTTGTCGAGAAGCTCTTGTACTTGACGCATAATCTCCTTCGTCTCCTCTGGATTGGTACGGTATGGTGCACGGTTTGGCAGTGAAGCACCGGGAATTAAGTCAATCTGATGCTCAATCCCTCGAATAGGCGGTAATCCCGGTGGCACGTCTTGTGGAAAAACGTCAGCGAACTCCTGCAAAATGTTAGTGACAGCAGGTGATGAGGACATCAATACAATTGTTACACCCACAGCCCCTGCTGCTATACATACTGGACCAATTACTAGAGCTCGTGCACGCCAACTAAATTACCAGGTACTTTCGTTTCTTGGTAATGATTCTAATGTTCATGAGAATATGATGCTGCCTAAATTGGATACATTTGTTTTGCTTACAAATGAAGGGCCTAGCTTGGAGAAGGATGAACATTGCAGCAAGAACAAGCATGGAGATGATGGCATGCGCAAGGGGAACAAGAACGGAGTTACAAGTGATGATTTCAGGACTTTGAAGCCACCATAATGGGTGCATGAAGCCTTGGACGAAATATACAAGATGCCACTTCATAAATTTCGTCCCGAGGCTATTTTAGGTGCTGCGTCACCTTATTATTGGGCCAGGCCCATGTAATTTCGAAATACATAAGTATAGGCTTTTTTTAGAGTCCGTATGTGTGGGGAAACAAGAGATAGGGTTGATTTCGGACCCCTCCACCAAGGGCCACGAAATCCACCCCCTCTTCCTCCATATATACAGCCCTTAGGGCATCGTTTAGACCTTGGGTTTTGTTTAGATTAAAAGTTCGCCATAGCTGCAACTTCGCGTACTTCGTTTGTGTTCAACGACCAGACAAAGGCGTCACAGAACCCCACCTTGATCAATAAAGCTTTCATCTTATATTCGCAATATCCAGATTGCAATCTCAGTTTCTTGCTTGTTCTTCGTTTGCTCGCAGGAAACAGACCCTCGTGGTCAGGTTGATCGTGCTCCGGCGTGGTCAATAACCTCTCGGAGTTGGTTTAGCGATTGCTAAGGCGCGACGTCCTCGCACGTTCGTAGTCGGATCGTCAAAGTCGACTTCCACCAAAGCGAAATCCACCATCTCATCGAAAGACGGGACACCTTTGCCTCTATCATTTTGTGAGAGATTTCAGCACCATTGCTGCACCTCTCAACGAGCTTACAAAGAAGGATGTGCCTTTTGTTTGGGGTACCGCACAGGAAGAAGCCTTCACGGTATTGAAAGATAAGTTGACACATGCTCCTTTACTCCAACTTCCTGATTTTAATAAGACTTTTGAGCTTGAATGTGATGCTAGTGGAATTGGATTAGGAGGTGTGTTATTACAAGATGGCAAACCTGTTGCATACTTTTCTGAAAAATTGAGTGGGCCTAGTCTGAATTATTCTACTTATGATAAAGAATTATATGCTCTTGTTAGGACTTTAGAAACATGGCAACATTATTTATGGCCCAAAGAGTTTGTTATACATTCTGATCATGAATCTTTGAAACATATTAAAAGTCAAGCTAAACTGAATCGTAGACATGCTAAATGGGTTGAATTTATTGAGACTTTCCCTTATGTCATTAAACACAAGAAGGGAAAAGAAAATGTTATTGCTGATGCATTGTCTCGTCGCTATACTATGCTTTCACAACTTGACTTCAAAATATTTGGTTTGGAGACCATCAAAGATCAATATGTGCATGATGCTGATTTTAAAGATGTAATGCAGAATTGTAAAGAGGACATCAATACAATTGTTACACCCACAGCCCCTGCTGCTATACATACTGGACCAATTACTAGAGCTCGTGCACGCCAATTAAATTACCAGGTACTTTCGTTTCTTGGTAATGATTCTAATGTTCATGAGAATATGATGCTGCCTAAATTGGATACATTTGTTTTGCTTACAAATGAAGGGCCTAGCTTGGAGAAGGATGAACATTGGAGCAAGAACAAGCATGGAGATGATGGCATGCGCAAGGGAAACAAGAACGGAGTGACAAGTGATGATTTCAGGACTTTGAAGCCACCATAATGGGTGCATGAAGCCTTGGACGAAATATACAAGATGCCACTTCATAAATTTCGTCCCGAGGCTATTTTAGGTGCTGCGTCACCTTATTATTGGGCCAGGCCCATGTAATTTCGAAATACATAAGTATAGGCTATTTTTAGAGTCCGTATGTGTGGGGAAATAAGAGATAGGGTTGATTTCGCACCCCTCCACCAAGGGCCACGAAATTCCCCCCTCTTCCTCCATATATACAGCCCTTAGGGCATCGTTTAGACTTTGGGTTTTGTTTAGATTAAAAGTTCGCCATAGCTGCAACTTCGCGTACTTCGTTTGTGTTCAACGACCAGACAAAGGCGTCACAGAACCCCACCTTGATCAATAAAGCTTTCATCTTATATTCGCAATATCCAGATTGCAATCTTAGTTTCTTGCTTGTTCTTCGTTTGCTCGCAGGAAACAGACCCTCGTGGTCAGGTTGAGCGTGCTCCGGCGTGGTCAATAACCTCTCGGAGTTGGTTTAGCGATTGCTAAGGCGCGACGTCCTCGCACGTTCGTAGTCGGATCGTCAAAGTCGACTTCCACCAAAGCGAAATCCACCATCTCATCGAAAGACGGGACACCTTTGCCTCTATCAGAAGCAACACTAGATGGTTTATTATTAGGCTTCATTTGTTGCTCAAATTCTTTTGCCACAATCTGAGTTTCACTCTTATTCTTCTCCTGTTGTGCTTTATTAGCTCTATTAATATCATCTTTCAAAATGGAATCAGGAGTCATAGGAAGCAAAGTAATATTTTTATCCTTATGAACAAGAGTATAGTGATTGTTTCTACCATGGTGTACAGAATTTTTATCAAATTGCCATGGTCTACCAAGTAATAAGGAATATGCTTGCATAGGTACCACATCACAATCAACATAATCAGCATATGTAGAGATACTAAAATGCACACGAACAGTACGTGTTACGTTAACCTTGCCGCTGTTGTTGAACCATTGGATGTAGTAAGGATGTGGATGTGGTCTTGTGGTGAGAGAAAGCTTCTCCACCATCTCCATGCTAGCCAAGTTGTTGCAGCTCCCTCCGTCTATTATGACGCGCACAGAACGTTCCTTCACAACTCCCTTGGTATGGAACAAATTGTGCCTCTGATTTTGCTCAGGTTGTGTGACCTGCACACTCAAAACACGTTGAGCAACTAAACATTCATACCTGTCAGCGTCTTCAGGAGCCATGTATTGCATCTCATGATCAGAATCATCTCCACCATGTTCTTCACGTGTAATAAGAGCCAATGTCTCCTCATCATAGTCACTAGCGGACTCATATCCACCATCCGCGGTAGCAATCATCACACGCGGAGATTTGCATTCCCTCGCATAATGACCTCCTCCCTTACAACGACGACAAATAATATCACTTGTGTGCCCTGTTGATGCCATGGAAGAAGAAGAACGCTGTGCAGGCCCCGCAGGTGCGCTCTTGGCAGATAATGGTGGTTGTGCCTGTTTTCTTGTATCACGGCTGGAGGTGGCACCGGATGGAGGTGCTGGTGCAGTTGAAGTAGAAGATGCACGTGGTGTCCATGATGAAGGTCGGCCTGCAGAAAAGTTAGTTCGCCCCAATGCTTGTCGATACTGCACTTCACGTTCAGCTTTACAAGCAAGATGGAATAAACGAGTGATATTAGTATACTCCTTATAGTCTAGAATGGTCTGAATCTCTCTATTTAATCCACCCAGAAAACGTGCAAGCATAGCTTCATTCTCCTCAACAATACCACATCTAATCATGCCAGTTTGTAATTCCTGATAATATTCTTCTACAGAATTTTTCCCTTGTCTTAAACGCTGCAATTTTTTAAGCAATTCACGTTGATAATATGGTGGAACCCAACGCGTACGCATAGCAGTTTTCAAAGCAGCCCAAGTAGTTGGAATAGGATATAATCTACAATGTTCAGACCACCATACACATGCAAAACTAGTGAAAGCACAAACAGCAGCAGCAACTCGTCTCTCCTCAGGATATTGTAAACATGTAAACCGTTGTTCAGTTTCTAACTCCCAAGTAAGATATATATCAGGAACATATCTACCCTCAAATGGTGGAATATTCAATTTCAGTTTAGGAATATGGACATCATCTCGTACCTGAGGTGGTGGTGCAGGCCTACCATTACGAATATATACCTGAGGTCGACCTGCTGGTGGTGGTGCTGGTGGCTGCTCGTAGATCTGATTTTGATCAACCTCATCCTCATAATCGCCCGCATACTCATCATCCTCCTGGGTACCAGCAGGAGCAGTAGCAGGAGCCAAAGAAGCACCAACAGCAGTAACAGCGGCACCAGAATTTTGTCCTGGCACAATAGGAACACGCTGTGCTCGTCCATACTGATTCGGAAGGGGGCGTAGCTGTTGTTGTTGCAGAGGTGCGACAGGTGCAGCCGGTGGTGGAAGACGCGCAAGCAATTCATTAAATCTGTTATCGAGCTTTGTTTCGAACGTCTTCTCAAGGCCAGTGATCTTCTCCATGGCCTCTTCAAAATTGTTCAGCACATCTTGTACCTGTTCAGTCATCATTTGCTGAAACTTATCATGAAGCTCCTTGTTCGATAAGTTCTCCCAGTCAATCTCGTCGGCTTGTGATCCTGGCATGGTTAGCAGCAATAGAAACACACAAGAATATGATCCTACAGACTACTAAGAAGTGGTGGTGGTGTATCACAAATCCGTCAAGCAAATCTCAAATTCTTACCAGTTCTTACCCAGCAGCAGGCGGTGATCGGCAACCGTTGTAGTCAAAAACTCTCAAAGCTTGGATAGAGCGATTACCAGGGAGAGTCAAACACACGACGTAGATGTATAAGGAGCTGGGAAGGCTTATAGTATGGTAGCAAAAAGGGTCAGCAATAATCAATTCAGAGATGCAAAGTTGAATAAACGCTCAACGACGGTACTGTGCTGGTCCTAGGCTAGACTGTGCTAGAGACGCGAGCCTAGAACACCAACAAAATCACGGCGCGGCACGTAAACAAGGGAAAAGCACACTCTGAATTTTATTTTTCGCTCTTTTTTTTGCGCTCTTTTTTTTTTGCGCTGCTTTTTTTTTTGCGAAAAATCACTATAATGGCGAGTGTCTTAAAACTCTTCCTAGGTCAAACTGACAGGATGGGCACGAAAATTTTTTTCGACCAATTTTTTTTTTCGACTGCCCGGACCCAAAAACTGGAAACAGGTCAAAAAAACTTTCTATAATGGCACGTGTCTCAAAACACTCAGAAACACCTAAAAATAGGATAGCCAGAAATTTTTTCGAAAAATGCGTTTTCGAAAAATTTTGGGCCTAAACACTCTTTTTTTTTCCGAAACCTACTCCGGCAAGGAAACACGAATCGGAATCTAGATGGATCTCGAAAACTAACCTAATATGCAAGGAACTCGGATTGGTGGTGGATATATGGTGGTGGTATATGGCAGCGGTGGTGGTAGCGGTGGTAGTATATGGATATGGATCGGTGGTGGTATATGGATACGGATTGGTGGTGGTATATGGATACGGATTCGGAGCGGTGGTGGTAGATGGCAGGGGCGATGTTGATGGTGCGGCGGCGGCGTGACAACTTATGACCAGAACTCTAAACTCTAAAAGACTAGACTCTAAGACCAGCAACTAGACACGACGATGCAACCGCAAATTCAACAAAGCAAAACCCTAAAAAGATTATGCAAAGGCTCAGATTGGTTCGGATATGATGAACTAACCCTAATTTTTTTTGTGGCTTTTTCGTGGACTGTAGGTATGAAGAACAGACTCGATCTAAACTACGAAAAACTGTAAAATCTCACCGAGCAACCTGGAAATCTGATACCACTTGATAGAGGCGGAGGTGTCCCGTCTTTCGATGAGATGATGGATATCGCTTTGGTGGAAGTCGACTTTGACGATCCGACTACGAACGTGCGAGGACGTCGCGCCTTAGCAATCGCTAAACCAACTCCGAGAGGTTATTCACCACGCCGGAGCACGATCAACCTGACCAAGAGGGTCTGTTTCCTGCGAGCAAACGAAGAACAAGCAAGAAACTAAGATTGCAATCTGGATATTGCGAATATAAGATGAAAGCTTTATTGATCAAGGTGGGGTTCTGTGACGCCTTTGTCTGGTCGTTGAACACAAACGAAGTACGCGAAGTTGCAACTATGGCGAACTTTTAATCTAAACAAAACCCAAAGCCTAAACGATGCCCTAAGGGCTGTATATATGGAGGAAGAGGGGGGAAATTTCGTGGCCCTTGGTGGAGGGGTCCGAAATCAACCCTATCTCTTGTTTCCCCACACATACGGACTCTAAAAATAGCCTATACTTATGTATTTCGAAATTACATGGGCCTGGCCCAATAATAAGGTGACGCAGCACCTAAAATAGCCTCGGGACGAAATTTATGAAGTGGCATCTTGTATATTTCGTCCAAGGCTTCATGCACCCATTATGGTGGCTTCAAAGTCCTGAAATCATCACTTGTAACTCCGTTCTTGTTCCCCTTGCGCATGCCATCATCTCCATGCTTGTTCTTGCTCCAATGTTCATCCTTCTCCAAGCTAGGCCCTTCATTTGTAAGCAAAAAAAATGTATCCAATTTAGGCAGCATCATATTCTCATGAACATTAGAATCATTACCAAGAAACGAAAGTACCTGGTAATTTAGTTGGCGTGCACGAGCTCTAGTAATTGGTCCAGTATGTATAGCAGCAGGGGCTGTGGGTGTAACAATTGTATTGATGTCCTCATCAACGAGCTGGTGGTGGTGGTACTGGTGGTTGCATGTAGTTCTGATTTTGATCAACCTCATCCTCCTAATGGTCCTCCACCTCTGCAGTAGCAGCAGGAGCGACAGAAGCACCAACAGTAGGTACAACAGCACCAGAAGTTTGACCAGGCTCATTGGGAACGCGTTGTGCTCGTCCCACTTGATTTGGAAGACGACGTTGTTGTTGTAGAGGTGCGACAGGTGCAGCGGGCGGTGGAAGACGCGTGAGCAATTCATTAAACTTGTTATCGAGCTTTATTTCGAATGCCTTCTCAATGCCATCTATCTTCTCCATGGCCTCTTCAAATCTGTTTAGCACATCTTCCACCTGTCCACTCATCATTTGCTGAAACTTATCATGTAACTCTTTGTTGATCATGTTCTCCCAGTCAATTGCGTCGGGTTGTGATCCTGCCATGGTTAGCAGCAATAGAAATACACAAGAATATGATCCTACAGACTACTAGAAAATGGCGGTGGTGGAGTGTCACAAATCCGTCAAGCAAATCCCAAATTCTTACCAGTTCTTACCCAGCAGCAGGCGGTGATCGGCAACCGTCGTAGTCAAAACTCTCAAAGCTTGGATACAGCGATTATCAGGGAGAGTCAAGTGCACGACGTAGATGTATGTGGAGCTAGGAAGGCTTATAATATGGTAGCAAAAAGGGTCAACAATAATCAATTCAGAGATGCAAACTTGAATAAACGCTCAACGACGGTACTGTGCTGGTCCTAGGCTAGACCGTGCTAGAGACGCGAGCCTAGAACACTAACAAAATCACGGCGCTGCACGTAAACAAGGGAGGAGCATGCTCTGATTTTATTTTCTTTTTTTCACATCTTTTTGCACTTTTTTTCCTCTTTTTTTTGCTCCGCAAATTTTTTTAAGAAGTCTACAAATGGTCTAAAAACTGCCTAGCCAGAATTTTCCAAACTTAGTTTTTTTTGAGTTTGGAACTATTTTTCTTCTGCGGATGGCTCGAAAGTTGGGGAGTCCTACTCTGTCATGACTCGGAGTATCGCGTGATCTGGAACTCGAAAACAAAGCAACAAATATTGGACTCGGACTAGGACTGGTGGCGGAGATGAATCTGTGGAAACTCAGACTGGTGGCGGATGTACGTATGATGGTGGAACTCGGACTGGTGGCGAATCGGTGATGGAGGTGAACTCGCATTATCGTGATGGCAGTGGATATGTGGTATATGGCAGCGGTGATGACGATGGTGGTATATGGCAGCGGCGATGACGATGGTGGTATATGGCAGCGGTGATGATGATGATGCGGCGGCGGCATGACTACTTGTGAACTCGAAAACAAAGCAACAAATACTGGACTCGGACTAGGACTGGTGGTGGAGATGAATCTGTGGAAACTCAGACTGGTGGCGGATGTACGTAGGACGGTGGAACTCGGACTGGTGGCGAATCGGTGATGGAGGTGAACTCGGATTATCGTGATGTCGGTGGATATGTGGTATATGGCAGCGGTGATGACGATGGTGGTATATGGCAGCGGCGATGATGATGGTGGTATATGGCAGCGGTGATGATGATGATGCGGCGGCATGACTACTTGTGAACAGAACTCAAAACTCTATAGGACTAGACACTAAGACCAGCAACCAGACACGACGATGCAACCGCAAATTCAACACAGCAAATACAGAAAAGATTATGCAGAGGCACAGATTGGTTCAGATAGGATGAACTAACCCTATTTTTTTGGCTTTTTCGTGGATTATAGGTATGAAGAACAGACTCGATCTAAACTACGAAAAACTGTAAAATCTCACCGAGCAACCTGGAAATCTGATACCACTTGATAGAGGCAAAGGTGTCCCGATGTTTCGATGAGATAGATATCGTTTTCTATGGGAGTCAACTTTGACGATCCGACTATGAACGTGCGAAGACGTCGCGCCTTAGCAATCACTAAACCAACTTCCGAGGGTTATTGACCACGCCGGAGAATGATCAACCTGACCACGAGGGTCTATTTCCTGCGAGCAAACAAAGAACAAGCAAGAAACTGAGATTGCAATCTGGATATTGCGAATAAAAGAGGAAAGCTTTATTAATGAAGGTGGGGTTCTGTGACGTCTTGGTCTGGTCGTTGGACACAAACGAAGGACGCGAAGTTGCAGCTATGGCGAACTTTTAGTCTAAACAAAACCGAAAGTCTAAATGATGCCCTAAGGGCTGTATATATGGAGGAGAGAGGGGGAATTTCGTGGCCCTTGGAGGAGGGGTCCGAAACCAACCCTAACTCTTGTTTCCCCACACATACAGACTCTAAAAACAGCCTATACTTAAGTATTTCGAAAATACATGGGCCTGGCCCAATAATAAGGTGACGCAACATCTAGAATAGCCTCTGGAGGAAACTTATGATGTGACATCTTGTATATTTCATCCAAGGCTTCAGGCACTCCTTATGGTGGCTTCAAAGTCCTGAAATCATCACTTGTAACTCCGTTCTTTATCCCCTTGCGCATGCCATCATCTCCATGCTTGAACTTGCTCCAAGGTTCATCTTTCTTGTCCAAGCTAGGCCCTTCATTTGTAAGCAAAACAAATGTATCCAATTTAGGCAGCATCATATTCTCATGAGCACTAGAATCGTTACCAAGAAACGAAAGTACCTGATAATTTAATTGGCGTGCGCGAGCTCTAGTAATTGGTCCAGTATGTATAGCAGCAGGGGCTGTGGGTGTAACAATGGTATTTATGTCCTCATCACACGGGCCATTTATCTACAATAACATAGACATGCAAAATACTACCAGGTACTAAGCTCATGATAAATTAAAGTTCAATTAATCATATTACTTAAGAACTCCCACTTAGATAGACACCCCCTAGTCATCTAAATGATCACATGATCCATATCAACTAAACCATGTCCGATCATCACATGAGATGGAGTAGTTTTCAATGGTGAACATCACTATGTTGATCATATCTACTATATGATTCACGCTCGACCTTTCGGTCTCAGTGTTCTGAGGCCATATCTGCATATGCTAGGCTCGTCAAGTTTAACCTGAGTATTTTTCTTGTGAAAAATTGGCTTGCACCCGTTGTATGTGAACGTAGAGCTTATCACACCCAATCATCACGTGGTTTCTCGGCACGACGAACTGTAGCAATGGTGCATACTCAGGGAGAACACTTATACCTTGAAATTTAGTTAGAGATCATCTTATAATGCTACTGACATACTAAGCAAAATAAGATGCATAAAATATAAACATCACATGCAATCAATATAAGTGATATGATATGGCCATCATCATCTTGTGCCTTTGATCTTCATCTCCAAAGCACCGTCATGATCTCCATCGTCACTGGCTTGACACCTTGATCTCCATCGTAGCATCGTTGCCGTCTTGCCAACTATTGCTTCTACGACTATCGCTACCGCTTAGTGATAAAGTAAAGCAATTACATGGCGATTGCATTTCATACCATAAAGCGACAACCATATGGATCCTGCTAGTTGCCGATAAATTTTACAAAACATGATCATCTCGTACAATAATTAATATATCATCACGTCTTAAACCATATCACATCACAACATGCCCTGCAAAAACAAGTTAGACGTCCTCTTCTTTGTCGTTGCAAGTTTTACGTGGCTGCTACGGGCTTCTAGTAAGAACCGTTCTTACCTACGCATCAAAACCACAACGATTTTTCGTCAAGTGTGCTATTTTAACCTTCAACAAGGACCGGGCGTAGTCAAACTCGATTCAACTAAAGCTGGAGAAATAGACACCCATTAGCCACCTGTGTGCGAAGCATGGCAGTAGAACCAGTGTCATGAACGCGGTCATGTAATGTCGGTCTGGGCCGCTTCATCCAACAATACCGCCGAATCAAAGTATGACATGCTGGTAAGCAGTATGGCTATTATCGCCCACAACTTTTTGTGTTCTACTCGTGCATATCATCTACGCATAGACCTGGCTCAGATGCCACTGTTGGGGAACATAGCATGCAATTTCAAAAAAAATCCTACGATCACACAAGATCTATCTAGGAGATGCATAGCAACGAGACAGGGAGAGTGTGTCCACGTACCCTCGTAGACCGAAAGTAGAAGCGTTAGGTTAACGCGGTTGATGTAGTTGAACGTCTTCACGATCCAACTGATCCAAGTACCGAACGTACTGCACCTCCATATGCAGCACACGTTCAGCTCGATGACGTCCCTCGAACTCTTGATCCAGCAGAGGGTTGAGGGAGAGTTCCAACAACACGATGGCGTGGTGATGTGATCCGCTCAGAGCTTCGCCTAAGCACTATGACACTATGACCGGAGGAGTAAACTGTGGAGGGGGCCACCGCACACGGCTAAGAGAATTCTTGGTGTGCCTTTGGGGTGCCCCCGCCCCGTATATAAAGGATGGGAGGAGGACGTGGCCGGCCAGGGGTGGAGCGCCATGGTGGGGGAGTCCCACTTGGACTCCACTCCTAGTAGGATTCCCCCCCCTTTCCTTCCAACGGAGAGGGGGAAAGGGGAAA
>NC_041380.1:224583198-224593693 GCF_002162155.2 Triticum dicoccoides | reverse complement strand
TTCAGATTGGGCAAGAGGGGGGGCATGCGCCACCTCCCGTGGCCTGCCTCCTTGTAACACCCACAATGCGGCTATATCTCCCACGTGTCGGGGCACGACTTAGAGGCATAGCCGCGTGGTAGGCATGTCGCAAGAGGGGTAATCTTTACACATACCATGTACTGAATAAGAAAGGGATAAAGAGTCGTCTTACAATCGCCACTTCACACAATACATAAATAATCCATACATCATCCAAGGTACAAACAAAGGTCCGACTACGGAACCAAAATAAAGGAAGACAACCCCAAATGCTAGATCCCCGATCGTCCCAACTGGGCTCCTCTACTGATCATCCAGAAAAGAAACATAGTAACGGCCCAAATCCTCGTCGAACTCCCACTTGAGTTCGGTAGCGTCCCCTGCACTGGTATCATCGGCACCTGCATCTGTTTGGAAGTATCTGTGAGTCACGGGGACTCAATGATCTCACACCCTCGCGATCAAGACTATTTAAGCTCATGGGTTGGAAAAAGGGTAGTGAGGTGGAGCTGCAGCAAGCACTAGCATATATGGTGGCTAACATACGCAAAAGAGAGCAAGAAGAGAAGCAAAGCATGGTCGAGAAGCTAATAGTGATCAAGAAGTGATCCTGAAGCTACTTACGTTCAAGCATAACACAAGGCCGTGTTCACTTCCCGGACTCTGGCGAAAAGAGACCATCACGGCTACACACGTGGTTGATTCATTTTAATTAAGTTAAGTGTCAAGTTCTCTACAACCGGATATTAACAAATTCCCATCTGCCACATAACCACGGGCATGGCTCTCGAAAGTTTATACCCTGCAGGGGTGTCCCAACTTAGCCCATCACAAGCTCTCACGGTCAACGGAGGATATTCCTTCTCCCGGGAAGACCCGATCAGTCTCGGAATCCCGGTTACAAGACATTTCGACAATGGTAAAACAAGACCAGCAAAGCCGCCCGATGTGCGGACAAATCCTGATAGGAGACGCACGTATCTCGTTCTCAGGGAACACCGGATGAGACATCCTACGAGTAAAACCAACCGTCAAGTTTCCCCGA
Organism: Triticum dicoccoides; assembly: GCF_002162155.2. Classification (NCBI taxonomy): domain Eukaryota; kingdom Viridiplantae; phylum Streptophyta; class Magnoliopsida; order Poales; family Poaceae; genus Triticum; species Triticum dicoccoides. Next base: position 224,592,627 of record NC_041380.1, on the reverse strand, counting down.
GGTGGCCCCGCAGTCTACTTGGTTCGGACCAATACTCAGAGGAGCACTGGCCCGGGGGGGGGGGTTAAAATAAAGATGACCCTTGAGTCTGCAGAACCGAAGGGAAAGGTATATGGTGGTAGGTAGGAAAATGGTAAAACCAAGGTTGGGCCTTGCTGGAGGAGTTTTATTGAAAGCGAACTTTCAAGGGGTTCCCATAACACCCAACCGCGTAAGGAACGCAAAATCAAGGAACATAACACCGGTATGACAGAAACTAGGGCGGCAAGAGTGGAACAAAACACCAGGCATAAGGCCGAGCCTTCCACATTTACCAAGTATATAGGTGCATTAAAGTAAATAAGATATAATAATGATATCCCAACAATATCCATGTTCCAACATGGAACAAGCTTCATCTTCACCTGCAACTAGCAACGCTATAAGAGGGGCTGAGCAAAAGCGGTAACATAGCCAAACAACGGTTTGCTAGGAAAGGTGGGTTAGAGTCTTGACATGGCAATATGGGAGGCATGATATAGCAAGTGGTAGGTAGCGTGACATAGCAAAAGAGCGAACAACTAGCAAGCAAAGATAGAAGTGATTTCGAGGGTATGGTCATCTTGCCTCCAAAGTTCTCAGAGTTGATGAAAGCTTGATCCTCGTAAGCGTACTCAACAGGTTCCTCGATCACATACTCGTCTCCCGGCTCTACCCAAAGCAAGAACACAAGCAAATGACTGACAATCAATCACGGTGCAATGCACAAGCAACATGATGCAAAACATGGCATGATATGCGAGATGTGACATGCAATGCATATGCGTGCTCCGAAAGGGAAAGAAGATCAACTTGGCAAAACAAGTATGCCGCTGGAAAGAAGAGATGATTTCGGGTGAAATCGATATAAATATCACCGGAAACGGATGCACGGTTTGCAAATGGCAAGCAAAACAAGAATGGCACAATTCTGCGATTAACAGCACGATGCCATCTAGAATGCAACAAGAAACTAAGCTACTGCACTCCAGCATAACAACAAAGTATATGGCTGTGATGTACTCAAGAAGCTTCACAAAACATGAACACTGAGCTACGGCTAAATCACACAAGTGCAGGTTCAAACAAGCATGGCAAAAGTGCAAAAGATATCAGCCTTCACAGACTTAGAGAAATTATTAACATGCCACAAACAACATCAGGAAGCAATGTTTAGAGCAAGCAAACAACATGCTACAGGAACATATCATAGCAAACAAAGGAGCGACAAGATTCTACTAACTGCATTGATCAAAAGTCCCTTACTGATCATGAGCCAAAAGGGCACAGAAGATATGATGGCACCCATGTAAACATAGCAAGTTTTATTAACAGAAGGCGGCATGGCATAAATAGAATTATGAAGGCAACTTCGCGAGCTCAAATCACTCACCACAAAGCATTGCATGACAAAATAAGCATAGCAACAGGAAGATGACGTGTTCATGAAGCTAACCATGGCAAGAGCAAGTTCATAGCATGCATGGATCACTAGCAACCACCATGGAAAAATTGATTAACATGTTAACATTCTTGTCGTGGAATTGTCACGGCAGATGTCCTAGCAAAAGGACTTAGTCGTAGGGCCATCGCAACTAGGAAGCTTAAAGGGGTTAATCAGGACAAAGGACACCAGAGGTTTTATACTAGTTCGGCCCCTTACGGTGAAGGTAAAAGCCTATGTCTAGTTGTGTTTGGAATTGCTAGGGTTTCGAAGACCAGGGAGCGAACATGTCTGCCCTGGCTTCGAGTTGTTGTCTCTTGCCCTAAGCCGCCGCCGGGTCGTCCCCTTATATACACGCGTTGACACCTGGCAGCCTACAGAGTCCCGGCCGGCTTATAAGACGTGTCCGGCTCGGTGACTTCTTTTACATGCCTTTCCCCCCCGATGGCGGCTTACAATATTGGGCCTTAAGCCGCCTCTGGGCTTTAGGCCTTCTATAAGTCTTAATAAACTATCGCCTTGAATGTTACTGGGCTTCTTTTGTAACCCGCCTTTGGGGCTGACCCGGCCCCTCCTAGGCGGGTCATACCTGGTAGCGATATCCCCAACATTAGGCCCCAGGTTGACTTTGAACTTTGTTCTTTGTCAATCTTCAATACTTAGACGAAATCCATCTTCCTCTCTTCGCAGAAATTTTTGTAACCCGCCATGATGTCATTTCTTGAAAACACGAAAAACTATTATGAATTCATCTCTCAACGGATCTTTATCCTTTAATGCCTTCCGAGAATCGAGGCGTCCTTTTAGTTGGATAATCATTATTCGGGTCTTCCTCAATTTTTGTGCCCGCCTGTTCGCTTATCCCCTTATAAATAGGCATGCCCCGGTCTTTCTCATTCTTCTCTCTTCTTCATCTTCTTCCTCTCGCAACCCCCGCTGCTGCTCGAGCTCCGCCGCCGTCAGAGAGCACCTCACCTCCGTCGACTTTGGCCGCTGCATCAACTGGAACCGGTCCAGAGAACGGCAACGACTCTCCGCGGAAGATTTGTGGCTGTAAGCGTTTCCCTTCCTGCTCCTCAGATCTGCATTAGGGCTTTCTAGGTTTCTGCATGTTCTTCGTAGTTCATCATAGTTTCTTCGTAGTTCTTCCACTGCAGCCTCTTCTTGATCCAAAAGAGATATATATACTTGTGAGGTAGTTGTTTTGTGCCTACTCTTCATACTAGTAGATCCCTTTTCCCGGTATAAAGGCCTCATTAGGACTCACGAACTCATCTGCGCTAGACTTTTAGGTCTAGAATATTTTCCATTTTGAATAGCCATTTGATCTAGAATAATATCCAGCAATTAGGAAACTTGTTTGTCTCAACACTTAGCCGAATATGTTTCTGGCATTTCTCAAATATCTGTAGTAATGGCGGCTTATTGCACCGGCTTACTTTTCCTTATATGACATTAGCCCTTACTTAAGCCGCCATTACTCCTTTGTGCCATCATCACTTAACTTCACCATTATCATTGAATTGAACCGGCATGTTACTTTCTTTTTAGTTTGCCTTTTGAACATCATGCCGTCAAAAGCACCGACTGTCTGCAACTGGGTTCCCTCAACAGTAACTGAGGATAATTTGAAGGAATTCTTCTCCATAGGAATTTTGCCAGGGAAGAATGTTATGTCTTACCGTGCACCTGACCCGGTCGAGGAACGGCCTAACCCAAAAGAAGGTGAAGTTATTGTGTTCTCTGACCACATGAATCGAGGTTTTTCACCACCCAGCTCAAAGTTCTTCAGAGACGTTCTTCATTTCTTCAAACTCCACCCTCAAGATCTTGGTCCCAATTCCATATCCAATATCTGCAACTTCCAAGTTCTCTGTGAAGTATATCTTCAAGAAGAACTGACTGTGGAACTCTTTAGAGAGTATTTTTATTTGAACCGCCAGAACGAGTGCACCAATGGCCCTAGCTTGGAACTTGGAGGTATCTCAATTCAGCATCGACAGGGCGCCGTCTTCCCCCTAATAGTCTTGCTGAGTCATCCCAAAGACTGGAATCAGACTTGGTTCTATTGTCAAGACACTTCACGAGTAAATGAGAAACCACTGCCGGGTTATCGCGCAGAGCGTCTCGACTCCAAGTTTGCGCTCCCTAACAAACTCACTTCCGCCGAACGCAAGAAGCTTATTCCATCAATTAAAAGGATTAATGCCTTATTGGGGAATGGCTTAACCGGGGTTGACTTGACTCGTTGTTGGGTCTCATGGCGGGTCATCCCTCTAAGCCGTCGATCCAAATTGATGTAAGAATATGGTGGTGGACCAAATGACTCTCTTCGTCACAGCTCCGTTCAACTTACTGAAGAAGATATTGTTTCAATGTCAACTCTTCTGGTGAACAGCAAATATGAAGACTGCAGTAAAGTCGGGTTAAACCCCTTCTGCAAACTTAACCCGGCACCTGAGGTAAGAACCCCCTGACCTTTTTTCTCTTTGTATTTTTCTTAGCGGTTTTAAATACCTGGATGACCTTTTATCTTGTTTACTTGTTTACAGGCTAAATCTGACTTCTGGAGAGCCAAATATGATCATGAAGCCGCCAAGAAGGCTAGAGCCGCCATAACCGCCAAAAAGACGACCCGAGGATCTAAGAAGAAAAAGAGCATGGCTGAGGACCTGCTAAAGCTCGATGGTTCTGAGTCAGAGGTAGCCCTTGACTCCCTTGGCCAGCTTTTTAATAACCTTATTGACACTGATTATTGCCAGGACGAAATGGGGGCCAGTCAGGCCGGAGAAGAATAGGTAATTATTTCCTCCGACTCAGACCAATTGCCGAGACAGAAACTTCGACTAGTAACTCGGAAAGTAAGGTTTTCGCACCCTTTGGCTTATTTGGACCCTCATTTTCTTTTGAAAAAGCAGCAACACGAGAGCCGTCATCAAGCCTGGAACGATGATGAGCCGCCTTCTGTTGTACAACAAACTACTCAAAAACGCCAAAATAAGGTCTCTTTTATATTCCTCTTCGGCTTTCATTAATGAATCTATTCTCTTGTATTACTGACGTTATTTGCCCTTTGAAGGAGGTTTCTCGCTCTTCTGGTGACTCATCTCAGACGCAATTTCCGGCCTTCAAGACGGCCCCTGGTAAGGAAAAAATCATCTTTCCTCCATGTCTTTAAAAGTTGCACCGTTGCACTAACTGTCTTATAAAATCTTTCTTAGTGGCCAAGCCAAGTCCAAGAAGGCCAAAGTGGTTAAACCGGTGGAAGACCCGTCAATTCTTGCACCTGAACCGGCTATGCCAACTTCTCCCCTTCAGACTGAAGTGCCAGAAGATCCGGCTGTGATGGCTCAATCGGGCCCTCCTGAAGCGTCAGCTGATGAGACCACTCTCAACCCAGCTATAACTGAACCATCCAGTTCAGCTAACCCACTGACAGCCTCTGACACTGATGTCTTGATTACTGGTAGCCGGTTTGTTGAGCCAGATGATGAGGACATCAATACAATTGTTACACCCACAGCCCCTGCTGCTATACATACTGGACCAATTACTAGAGCTCGTGCACGCCAACTAAATTACCAGGTACTTTCGTTTCTTGGTAATGATTCTAATGTTCATGAGAATATGATGCTGCCTAAATTGGATACATTTGTTTTGCTTACAAATGAAGGGCCTAGCTTGGAGAAGGATGAACATTGGAGCAAGAACAAGCATGGAGATGATGGCATGCGCAAGGGGAACAAGAACGGAGTTACAAGTGATGATTTCAGGACTTTGAAGCCACCATAATGGGTGCATGAAGCCTTGGACGAAATATACAAGATGCCACTTCATAAATTTCGTCCCGAGGCTATTTTAGGTGCTGCGTCACCTTATTATTGGGGCAGGCCCATGTAATTTCGAAATACCTAAGTATAGGCTATTTTTAGAGTCCGTATGTGTGGGGAAACAAGAGATAGGGTTGATTTCGGACCCCTCCACCAAGGGCCACGAAATTCCCCCCTCTTCCTCCATATATACAGCCCTTAGGGCATCGTTTAGACTTTGGGTTTTGTTTAGATTAAAAGTTCGCCATAGCTGCAACTTCGCGTACTTCGTTTGTGTTCAACGACCAGACAAAGGCGTCACAGAACCCCACCTTGATCAATAAAGCTTTCATCTTATATTCGCAATATCCAGATTGCAATCTTAGTTTCTTGCTTGTTCTTCGTTTGCTCGCAGGAAACAGACCTTCGTGGTCAGGTTGATCGTGCTCCGGCGTGGTCAATAACCTCTCGGAGTTGGTTTAGCGATTGCTAAGGCGCGACGTCCTCGCACGTTCGTAGTCGGATCGTCAAAGTCGACTTCCACCAAAGCGAAATCCACCATCTCATCGAAAGACGGGACACCTTTGCCTCTATCAGCCTGCTGCTGGGTAAGAACTGGTAAGAATTTGAGATTTGCTTGACGGATTTGTGACACCCACCACCACCACTTGTTCGTAGTCTGTAGGATCATATTCTTGTGTGTTTCTATTGCTGCTAACCATGCTAGGATCACAAGCCGACGAGATTGACTGGGAGAATTTATCGAACAAGGAGCTTCATGATAAGTTTCAGCAAATGATGACTGAACAGGTGCAAGATGTGCTGAACAATTTTGAAGGGGCCATGGAGAAGATCACTGGCCTTGAGAAGACGTTCGAAACAAAGCTCGATAACAAGTTTAATGAATTGCTCGCGCGTCTTCCACCACCACCACCCGCTGCACCTAACGCACCTCTCCAACAACAACAACAACGACTACCTCCACGTCGCGAAGCAGACCTCCGCCGAGCAAGCCGTGTTCCTCTTGCGTTTGGCCAAACTGTTGGTGCTGCTGTTGATACTTCTGTGGCTCCTGCTACTGATGCGGAGGAGGATGATTATGTGGGAGATTATGAGGATGAGGTTGATCAAAATCAACACTATGTGCAGCCACCTGTACCACCACCAGCAGGTCGACCTCAGGTATATATTCGTAATGGTAGGCCTGCACCACCACCTCAGGTACGCGATGATGTCCATATTCCTAAACTGAAATTGAATATTCCACCATTTGAGGGTAGATATGTTCCTGATATATATCTTACTTGGGAGTTAGAAACTGAACAACGATTTACATGTTTACAATATCCTGAGGAGAGACGAGTTGCTGCTGCTGTTTGTGCTTTCACTAGTTTTGCATGTGTATGGTGGTCTGAACATTGTAGATTATATCCTATTCCAACTACTTGGGCTGCTTTGAAAACTGCTATGCGTACGCGTTGGGTTCCACCATATTATCAACGTGAATTGCTTCAAAAATTGCAGCGTTTAAGACAAGGAAAAAATTCTGTAGAAGAATATTATCAGGAATTACAAACTGGCATGATTAGATGTGGTATTGTTGAGGAGAATGAAGCTATGCTTGCATGTTTTCTGGGTGGATTAAATAGAGAGATTCAGACCATTTTAGACTATAAGGAGTATACTAATATCACTCGTTTATTCCATCTTGCTTGTAAAGCTGAACGTGAAGTGCAGGATCGACAAGCATTGGGGCGAACTAATTTTTCTATAGGCCGACCTTCATCATGGACACCACGTGCATCTTCTACTTCAACTGCACCAGCACCTCCATCCGGTGCCACCTCCAGCCGTGATACAAGAAAACAGGCACAACCACCATTATCTGCCAAGAGCGCACCTGCGGGGCCTGCACAGCGTTCTTCTTCTTCCATGGCATCAACAGGGCACACAAGTGATATTATTTGTCGTCGTTGTAAGGGAGGAGGTCATTATGCGAGGGAATGCAAATCTCCGCGTGTGATGATTGCTACCGCGGATGGTGGATATGAGTCCGCTAGTGACTATGATGAGGAGACATTGGCTCTTATTACACGTGAAGAACATGGTGGAGATGATTCTGATCATGAGACGCAATACATGGCTCCTGAAGACGCTGACAGGTATGAATGTTTAGTTGCTCAACGTGTTTTGAGTGTGCACGTCACACAAGCTGAGCAAAATCAGAGGCACAATTTGTTCCATACCAAGGGAGTTGTGAAGGAACGTTCTGTGCGCGTCATAATAGACGGAGGGAGCTGCAACAACTTGGCTAGCATGGAGATGGTGGAGAAGCTTTCTCTCACCACAAGACCACATCCACATCCTTACTACATCCAATGGTTCAACAACAGCGGCAAGGTTAAGGTAACACGTACTGTTCGTGTGCATTTTAGTATCTCTACATATGCTGATTATGTTGATTGTGATGTGGTACCTATGCAAGCATGTTCCTTATTACTTGGTAGACCATGGCAATTTGATAAAAATTCTGTACACCATGGTAGAAACAATCACTATACTCTTGTTCATAAGGATAAAAATATTACTTTGCTTCCTATGACTCCTGATTCCATTTTGAAAGATGATATTAATAGAGCTAACAAAGCAAAACAGGAGACGAATAAGAGTGAAAATCAGATTGTGGCAAAAGAATTTGAGCAACAAATAAGGCGCAAGGGGAACAAGAATGGAGTTACAAGTGATGATTTCAGGACTTTGAAGCCACCATAATGGGTGCATGAAGCCTTGGACGAAATATACAAGATGCCACTTCATAAATTTCGTCCCGAGGCTATTTTAGGTGCTGCGTCACCTTATTATTGGGCCAGGCCCATGTAATTTTGAAATACATAAGTATAGGCTATTTTTAGAGTCCGTATGTGTGGGGAAACAAGAGATAGGGTTGATTTCGGACTCCTCCACCAAGGGCCACGAAATTCCCCCCTCTTCCTCCATATATACAGCCCTTAGGGCATCGTTTAGACTTTGGGTTTTGTTTAGATTAAAAGTTCGCCATAGCTGCAACTTCGCGTACTTCGTTTGTGTTCAACGACCAGACAAAGGCGTCACAGAACCCCACCTTGATCAATAAAGCTTTCATCTTATATTCGCAATATCCAGATCGCAATCTTAGTTTCTTGCTTGTTCTTCGTTTGCTCGCAGGAAACAGACCCTCGTGGTCAGGTTGATCGTGCTCCGGCGTGGTCAATAACCTCTCGGAGTTGGTTTAGCGATTGCTAAGGCGCGACGTCCTCGCACGTTCGTAGTCGGATCGTCAAAGTCGACTTCCACCAAAGCGATATCCATCATCTCATCGAAAGACGGGACACCTTTGCCTCTATCAAGTGGTATCAGATTTCCAGGTTGCTCGGTGAGATTTTACAGTTTTTCGTAGTTTAGATCGAGTCTGTTCTTCATACCTACAGTCCACGAAAAAGCCACACACAAAAAAAAATTAGGGTTAGTTCATCATATCCGAACCAATCTGAGCCTTTGCATAATCTTTTTAGGGTTTTGCTTTGTTGAATTTGCGGTTGCATCGTCGGTCTAGTTGCTGGTCTTAGAGTCTAGTCTTTTAGAGTTTCGAGTTCTGGTCATAAGTTGTCACGCCGCCGCCGCACCATCATTATCGCCCCTGCCATCTACCACCACCGCTCTGAATTCGTATCCATATACCACCACCAATCTGTGCCCATATACCACCACCGATCCATATCCATATACTACCACCGCTACCACCACCGCTGCCATATACCACAACCATATATCCACCACCAATCCGAGTTCCTTGCTTATTAGGTTTGTTTTCGGGATCCATCTAGATTCCGATTCGTGTTTCCTTGCCGGAGTAGGTTTCAAAAAAAAAAAAAAGAGTCGGGTAGCCACGCTCCGTTTAGGCCCAAAATTTTTCGAAAACGCATTTTTCGAAAAAAATTCTGGCTATCCTATTTTTAGGTGTTTCTGAGTGTTTTGAGACAGGTGCCATTATAGGAAGTTTTTTTTTGACCCGTTTCCAGTTTTTGGGTCCGGGCAGTCGAAAAAAAAAAATTCGAGCAAAAAAATTTCGTGCCCATCCTGTCAGTTTGACCTAGGAAGAGTTTTGAGACACTCGCCATT
>NC_041380.1:224503638-224583124 GCF_002162155.2 Triticum dicoccoides | reverse complement strand
AAAAAAAAAAGAGAGAGCGAAAAGAAAAATTTCAGAGTGTGCTTTTCCCTTGTTTACGTGCCGCGCCGTGATTTTGTTGGTGTTCTAGGCTCGCGTCTCTAGCACAGTCTAGCCTAGGACCAGCACAGTACCGTCGTTGAGCATTTATTCAACTTTGCATCTCTGAATTGATTATTGCTGACCCTTTTTGCTACCATACTATAAGCCTTCCCAGCTCCACATACATCTACGTCGTGTGTTCGACTCTTCCTGGTAATCGCTCTATCCAAGCTTTGAGAGTTTTTGACTACAACGGTTGCCGATCACCGCCTGCTGCTGGGTAAGAACTGGTAAGAATTTGAGATTTGCTTGACGGATTTGTGATACACCACCACCACTTCTTAGTAGTCTGTAGGATCATATTCTTGTGTGTTTTTATTGCTGCTAACCATGCCAGGATCACAAGCCGACGAGATTGACTGGGAGAACTTATCGAACAAGGAGCTTCATGATAAGTTTCAGCAAATGATGACTGAACAGGTACAAGATGTGCTGAACAATTTTGAAGAGGCCATGGAGAAGATCACTGGCCTTGAGAAGACGTTCGAAACAAAGCTCGATAACAGATTTAATGAACTGCTTGCGCGTCTTCCACCACCGGCTGCACCTGTCGCACCTCTGCAACAACAACAACTACGCCCCCTTCCGAATCAGTATGGACGAGCACAGCGTGTTCCTATTGAGACAGGACAAACTTCTGGTGCCGCTGCTACTGCTGTTGGTGCTTCTTTGGCTCCTGCTACTGCTCCTGCTGGTACCCAGGAGGATGACGAGTATGCGGGTGATTATGAGGATGAGGTTGATCAAAATCAGATCTACGAGCAGCCACCAGCACCACCACCAGTAGGTCGACCTCAGGTATATATTCGTCATGGTAGGCCTGCACCACCACCTCAGGTACGCGATGATGTCCATATTCCTAAACTGAAATTGAATATTCCACCATTTGAGGGTAGATATGTTCCTGATATATATCTTACTTGGGAGTTAGAAACTGAACAACGATTTACATGTTTACAATATCCTGAGGAGAGACGAGTTGCTGCTGCTGTTTGTGCTTTCACTAGTTTTGCATGTGTATGGTGGTCTGAACATTGTAGATTATATCCTATTCCAACTACTTGGGCTGCTTTGAAAACTGCTATGCGTACGCGTTGGGTTCCACCATATTATCAACGTGAATTGCTTCAAAAATTGCAGCGTTTAAGACAAGGAAAAAATTCTGTAGAAGAATATTATCAGGAATTACAAACTGGCATGATTAGATGTGGTATTGTTGAGGAGAATGAAGCTATGCTTGCATGTTTTCTGGGTGGATTAAATAGAGAGATTCAGACCATTTTAGACTATAAGGAGTATACTAATATCACTCGTTTATTCCATCTTGCTTGTAAAGCTGAACGTGAAGTGCAGGATCGACAAGCATTGGGGCGAACTAATTTTTCTATAGGCCGACCTTCATCATGGACACCACGTGCATCTTCTACTTCAACTGCACCAGCACCTCCATCCGGTGCCACCTCCAGCCGTGATACAAGAAAACAGGCACAACCACCATTATCTGCCAAGAGCGCACCTGCGGGGCCTGCACAGCGTTCTTCTTCTTCCATGGCATCAACAGGGCACACAAGTGATATTATTTGTCGTCGTTGTAAGGGAGGAGGTCATTATGCGAGGGAATGCAAATCTCCGCGTGTGATGATTGCTACCGCGGATGGTGGATATGAGTCCGCTAGTGACTATGATGAGGAGACATTGGCTCTTATTACACGTGAAGAACATGGTGGAGATGATTCTGATCATGAGACGCAATACATGGCTCCTGAAGACGCTGACAGGTATGAATGTTTAGTTGCTCAACGTGTTTTGAGTGTGCAGATCACACAAGCTGAGCAAAATCAGAGGCACAATTTGTTCCATACCAAGGGAGTTGTGAAGGAACGTTCTGTGCGCATCATCATAGACGGAGGGAGCTGCAACAACTTGGCTAGCATGGGGATGGTCGAGAAGCTTTCTCTCACCACAAGACCACATCCACATCCTTACTACATCCAATGGTTCAACAACAGCGGCAAGGTTAAGGTAACACGTACTGTTCGTGTGCATTTTAGTATCTCTACATATGCTGATTATGTTGATTGTGATGTGGTACCTATGCAAGCATGTTCCTTATTACTTGGTAGACCATGGCAATTTGATAAAAATTCTGTACACCATGGTAGAAACAATCACTATACTCTTGTTCATAAGGATAAAAATATTACTTTGCTTCCTATGACTCCTGATTCCATTTTGAAAGATGATATTAATAGAGCTAATAAAGCAAAACAGGAGACGAATAAGAGTGAAAATCAGATTGTGGCAAAAGAATTTGAGCAACAAATGAAGCCTAATAATAAACCATCTAGTGTTGCTTCTGAAATTAAATTGAAAAGTGCATGTTTATTTGCCACCAAATCTGATATTAATAAGACTTTTGAGCTTGAATGTGATGCTAGTGGAATTGGATTAGGAGGTGTGTTATTACAAGATGGCAAACCTGTTGCATACTTTTCGAAAAAATTGAGTGGGCCTAGTCTGAATTATTCTACTTATGATAAAGAATTATATGCTCTTGTTCGGACTTTAGAAACATGGCAACATTATTTATGGCCCAAAGAATTTGTTATACATTCTGATCATGAATCTTTGAAACATATTAAAAGTCAAGCTAAACTGAATCGTAGACATGCTAAATGGGTTGAATTCATTGAGACTTTCCCTTATGTCATTAAACACAAGAAGGGAAAAGAAAATGTTATTGCTGATGCATTGTCTCGTCGCTATACTATGCTTTCACAACTTGACTTCAAAATATTTGGTTTGGAGACCATCAAAGATCAATATGTGCATGATGCTGATTTTAAAGATGTAATGCAGAATTGTAAAGAAGGAAGAATGTGGAACAAGTTTGTCGTTAACGATGGATTTGTGTTTCGTGCTAACAAGTTATGCATTCCAGCTAGCTCCGTTCGTCTTTTGTTGTTGCAGGAGGCGCATGGAGGAGGATTAATGGGACACTTTGGCGTGAAGAAGACGGAGGACGTACTTGCTACACATTTCTTTTGGCCAAAGATGAGACGGGATGTTGAGCGTTTTATTGCTCGATGCACTACATGTCAAAAAGCTAAGTCACGACTCAATCCTCATGGTTTATATATGCCTTTGCCTGTACCTAGTGTTCCTTGGGAGGATATATCTATGGACTTTGTTTTAGGTTTACCTCGAACAAACAAGGGGAGGGATAGCATATTTGTTGTCGTGGATAGATTCTCGAAAATGGCACACTTTATACCATGTCATAAAAGCGATGATGCTGTTAATGTTGCTGATTTGTTCTTTCATGAAATTATTCGCTTGCATGGTGTGCCAAATACTATTGTTTCAGATCGTGATACTAAATTTCTTAGCCACTTTTGGAGATGTTTATGGGCTAAGTTGGGGACTAAACTGCTTTTTAGTACTACTTGTCACCCCCAAACTGATGGACACACTGAAGTAGTCAATAGAACGTTGTCTACTATGCTTAGGGCTGTTTTGAAGAATAATAAGAAAATGTGGGAGGAATGCTTGCCTCATATTGAATTTGCTTATAATCGTTCATTGCATTCTACTACTAAGATGTGCCCTTTTGAAGTTGTGTATGGTTTCCTACCTCGTGCACCTATTGATTTGTTGCCTCTTCCATCTTCGGAGAAGGTTAATTTTGATGCTAAACATCGTGCTGAATTGATTTTAAAAATGCATGAGTTAACTAAGGAAAACATTGAGCGTATGAATGCTAAATATAAACTTGCTGGAGATAAGGGTAGAAAACATGTTGTGTTTGCACCTGGAGATCTTGTTTGGTTACATTTGCGTAAGGATAGATTTCCTGATTTGCGCAAATCAAAGTTAATGCCACGTGCTGATGGTCCCTTTAAGGTGTTAGAGAAAATAAATGATAATGCATATAAACTTGAGCTGCCTGCAGATTTTGGGGTTAGTCCCACTTTTAACATTGCAGATTTGAAGCCTTATTTGGGTGAGGAAGATGAACTTCCGTCGAGGACGACTTCATTTCAAGAAGGGGAGGATGATGAGGACATCAATACAATTGTTACACCCACAGCCCCTGCTGCTATACATACTGGACCAATTACTAGAGCTCGTGCACGCCAACTAAATTACCAGGTACTTTCATTTCTTGGTAATGATTCTAATGTTCATGAGAATATGATGCTGCCTAAATTGGATACATTTGTTTTGCTTACAAATGAAGGGCCTAGCTTGGAGAAGGATGAACATTGGAGCAAGAACAAGCATGGAGATGATGACATGCGCAAGGGGAACAAGAACGGAGTTACAAGTGATGATTTCAGGACTTTGAAGCCACCATAATGGGTGCATGAAGCCTTGGACGAAATATACAAGATGCCACTTCATAAATTTCGTCCCGAGGCTATTTTAGGTGCTGCGTCACCTTATTATTGGGCCAGGCCCATGTAATTTCGAAATACATAAGTATAGGCTATTTTTAGAGTCCGTATGTGTGGGGAAACAAGAGATAGGGTTGATTTCGGACCCCTCCACCAAGGGCCACGAAATTCCCCCCTCTTCCTCCATATATACAACCCTTAGGGCATCGTTTAGACTTTGGGTTTTGTTTAGATTAAAAGTTCGCCATAGCTGCAACTTCGCGTACTTCGTTTGTGTTCAACGACCAGACAAAGGCGTCACAGAACCCCACCTTGATCAATAAAGCTTTCATCTTATATTCGCAATATCTAGATTGCAATCTCAGTTTCTTGCTTGTTCTTCGTTTGCTCGCAGGAAACAGACCCTCGTGGTCAGGTTGATCGTGCTCCGGCGTGGTCAATAACCTCTCGGAGTTGGTTTAGCGATTGCTAAGGCGCGACGTCCTCGCACGTTCGTAGTCGGATCGTCAAAGTCGACTTCCACCAAAGCGATATCCATCATCTCATCGAAAGACGGGACACCTTTGCCTCTATCACCAGGGAACCCCACCGTATTAGCTCGACAAACTGCTAAGCAAGAAGCCTTAGAGAAGCAGAAGGTGCGGTTTGATGTCTCCCATTACATCCATCTCAATGTCAATGACGTGCTGTCCGACTATCTCAGTCATGTGCACTCCAGCCGTGACTCAGAAATCGAGATGGTCAAGCAATTGCAGCTGAAGTGTGAGGTATGCTCTTCCGGCTTACTTATATTCTGCCAGCCCCCAAGTCTTTACATTATGGTAAACCTGAATGATCTGTAGACTTATGATATAGGCTAAAGCTTTACCTTTAGATTTTTCTGAAGTCCAACATATTAGTATAAACTTCACCTGTAGTCCCCAAGGGCCAGTTCACTTGATCATAAATGAGCCGATACTTAATTTCATAACTGTCTTGTGCTAGTCCCAACAAATATTGTAATCCGGTTTAATCTTAAGAGACTTTCTGAATATCATGCATTAGCCCCCAAGTGCCAAGTAATGTTACTTTGTAAGGTACTTGGGACTTGAATCATAAGAAATTGTTTTGGCCGACATTAGCCCCCAAGTGCCAAGTGTTATTACTCTGTAAAACACTTGGGACTTTGATGAGGACATCAATACCATTGTTACACCCACAGCCCCTACTGTTACATATACTGGACCAATTACTAGAGCTCGCGCACGCCAATTAAATTACCAGGTACTTTCGTTTCTTGGTAATGATTCTAATGTTCATGAGATTATGATGCTGCCTAAATTGGATACATTTGTTTTGCTTACAAATGAAGGGCCTAGCTTGGAGAAGGATGAACATTGGAGCAAGATCACGCATGGAGTTGATGGCATGCGCAAGGGGATCAAGAACGGAGTTACAAGTGATGATTTCAGGACTTTGAAGCCGCCATAAGGAGTGCATGAAGCCTTAGACGAAATATACAAGATGCCACTTCATAATATTCGTCCATAGGCTATTCTAGGTGCTGCGTCACCTTATTAATGGGCCAGGCCCATGTAATTTCGAAATACTTAAGTATAGGCTATTTTTAGAGTCCGTATGTGTGGGGAAACAAGAGTTAGGGTTGGTTTCGGACCCCACCCTCAAGGGCCACGAAATTCCCCCCTCTTCCTCCATATATACAGCCCTTAGGGCGCCGTTTAGACTTTGGGATTTGTTTAGTTAAAAGTTAGCCATTGCAACTTCGTGTACTTCGTTTGTGTCCAACTACCAGACCAAGACCGCTTCCGGATCCCCACCATTATCAATACTTCATATATATTTGCAATATTCAGATTGCTTTATCATATTCTTGCTCGTTCTTCGATTGCTTGCGGGAATAGACCTTCGTGGTCAGGCTGACCGTGCTTCCAGCATCGTCAGTAACCTCAGGAGATTGGTTTAGCGGTTGCTAAGGCGCAACGTCGTGCACGTTTGTAGTCGGATCGTCAAAGTCGTCTCCACCAAATCGATAGTTATCATCTCATCGAAAGATCGGGACCCTCGCCTCTATCAAGTGGTATCAGATTTCCAGGTTGCTCGGTGAGATTTTACAGTTTTTCATAGATTAGATCGAGTCTGTTCTTCATACCTACAGTCCACGAAAAAGCCAGAAAAAAAATTAGGGTTAGTTCATCATATCCGAACCAATCTTAGCCTTTGCATAATCTTTTTAGGGTTTTTGCTTTGTTGAATTTGCGGTTGCATCGTCGTGTCAAGTTGCTGGTCTTAGAGTCTAGTCTTTTAGAGTTTCGAGTTCTGGTCATAAGTTGTCACGCCGCCGCCGCACCATCATCATCGCCCATCTACCACTTTTGCTTATCCGCCACCGCTCTGAATCCATATCCATATACCACCACCAATCCGTATCCATATACCACCACCAATCTGTATCCATATACCACCACCGCTACCATATACCACCACCGCTGCCATATACCACAACCATATATCCACCACCAATCCGAGTTTTTCTCATATTAGGTTTGTTCTTGAGATCAATCTAAATTCTGTTTCGTGTTTCCTTGCCTGCGTAGGTCTCGGGAAAAAAAAGAGTCTGGAGACCCCCGGGCAGTCTTTAGGCCAAAAATTTCACGGGCAATTTTTTTTTCCTATCCTATTTTTAGGCTTTTCTGAGTCTTTTGAGCCACGTGCCATCATAGTGATTTTTTGTCGCACTTTTTCGTCGTCGCTGCCCTGATTTCCGAAAAAAAAGTGAAAAAAAAATTTCGTGCCCATCCTATCAGTTTGACGAGGGAAGAGTTTTGAGACACTCGCCATTATAGTGATTTTTCGCAAAAAAAAAGAGGAGCGCAAAAAAAAGGAGCGCAAAAAAAAGAGCGAAAAAAAAGAGTTCCAGAGTGTGCTTTTCCCTTATTTACGTGCGGCGCCGTGATTTTGTTAGTGTTCTAGGCTCGCGTCTCTAGCACGGTCTAGCCTAGGACCAGCACAGTACCGTCGTTGAGCGTTTATTCAACTTTGCATCTCTGAATTGATTATTGCTGACCCTTTTTGCTACCATACTATAAGCCTTCCCAGCTCCACATACATCTACGTCGTGTGTTTGACTCTCCCTGGCAATCGCTCTATCCAAGCTTTTGAGAGTTTTGACTACAACGGTTGCCGATCACCGCCTGCTGCTGGGTAAGAACTGGTAAGAATTTGAGATTTGCTTGACGGATTTGTGACACCCGCCACCACCACCACTTGTTAGTAGTCTATAGGATCATATTCTTGTGTGTTTCTATTGCTGCTAACCATGCTAGGATCACAAGTCGACGAGACTGACTGGGAGAACTTGACGAACAAGGAGCTTCATGATACGTTTCAGCAAATGATGAGTGGACAGGTGCAAGATGTGATAAAAAGATTTGAAGAGGCCATGGAGAAGATAGATGGCATGGAGAAGACGTTTGAAACAAAGCTCGATAACAAGTTTGCTGAATTGCTTTAGCGTCTTCCACCACCACCACCGGCTGCTCCTGCCGCACCTCTACAAGAACAGCAACAACATCGACTACCTCCACGTCTGGAAACAGCCCTCCGCCGAGCGAGCCGTGTCCCTCTTCAGTCAGGCCAAACTGCTGGTGCTGCTGTTGATACTTCTGTGGCTCCTACTGCTGATCTGGAGGAGGATGATTATGTGGGAGATTATGAGGATGAGGTTGATCAAAATCAGAACTACGTGCCACCACCAGCAGAGCAACCACCAGGTCGTCCACATGCAAATAATGGCAATGGTAGGGTTCACCCTCAGGTACGAGATCATGACCATCTCCCTAAACTAAAATTGAATATTCCACCATTTGAGGGTAGATATGTTCCTGATATATATCTTACTTGGGAGTTAGAAACTGAACAACGATTTACATGTTTACAATATCCCGAGGAGAGACGTGTTCCTGCTGCTGTTTGTGCTTTCACTAGTTTTGCATGTGTTTGGTGGTCTGAGCATTGTAGATTATATCCTATTCCGGCTACTTGGGCTGCTTTGAAAACTGCTATGCGTATTTGTTGGGTTCCACCATATTATCAACGTGAATTACTTCAAAAATTGCAGCGCTTAAGACAGGGAAAAAATTCTGTAGAAGAATATTATCAGGAATTACAAACTGGCATGATTAGATGTGGTATTGTTGAGGAGAATGAAGCTATGCTTGCACGTTTTATGGGTGGATTAAATAGAGAGATTCAGACGATTCTAGAGTATAAGGAGTATACTAATATCACTCGTTTATTCCATCTTGCTTGTAAAGCTGAACGTGAAGTGCAGGATCGACAGGCATTGGCGCGGAGTAACTTTTCTGCAGGTCGACCTTCATCATGGACACCACGTGCATCATCTACTTCCACACGTTCTGCTACACCGGCGCCTCCGTCGGCTGCCACCTCCAACCGTGATACAATAAAGCAGGCACAATCACCACTATCTGCCAAGAGCACACCTTCTGGGCCTGCAAAGAGCTCTTCTTCATCCATGGCATCAACAGGGCAAACACATGATATTATTTGTCGATGTTGCAAGGGTGGAGGTCATTATGCGAGAGAATGCCCATCTAAGCGTGTGATTATTGTTACTGCGGAAGGTGGGTATGAGTCCGCTAGTGACTATGATGAGGAGACTTTGGCTCTTATTACACGTGAAGAACACGGTGGAGACGATTCTGATCATGAGACGCAATACATGGCTCCTGAAGATGCTGACAGGTATGAATGTTTAGTTGCTCAACGTGTTTTGAGTGTGCAGGTTACACAAGCTGAGCAAAATCAGAGGCATAATTTGTTCCATACAGAGGGAGTTGTGAAGGAACGTTCTGTTCGCGTGATCATAGATGGAGGGAGCTGCAATAACTTGGCTAGCATGGAGATGGTGGAGAAGCTATCTCTCACCACAAGACCACATCCACATCCTTACTACATCCAATGGTTCAACAACAGTGGCAAGGTTAAGGTAACACGTACTGTTCGTGTGCATTTTAGTATCTCTACATATGCTGATTATGTTGATTGTGATGTGGTACCTATGCAAGCATGTTCCTTATTACTTGGTAGACCATGGCAATTTGATAAAAATTCTGTACACCATGGTAGAAACAATCAGTATACTCTTGTTCATAACGATAAAAATATTACTTTGCTTCCTATGACTCCTGATTCCATTTTAAAAGATGATATTAATAGAGCTAATAAAGCAAAACAGGAGACAAATAAGAGTGAAAATTAGATTGTGGCAAAAGAATTTGAGCACCAAATGAAGCCTAATAATAAACCATCTACTGTTGTTTCTGAAATTAAATTGAAAAGTGCATGTTTACTTGCCACCAAATCTGATATTGATGAGCTAGATTTTAGCAAATCTGTTTGTTATGCTTTTGTGTGCAAAGAGGCATTATTTTCATTCGAGGACGTGCCTTCCTCTTTGCCCCCTGCTGTCACTAACATTTTGCAGGAGTTCGCTGACGTCTTTCCACAAGACGTGCCACCGGGATTACCACCTATTCGAGGGATTGAGCATCAAATTGACTTAATTCCCGGTGCTTCGCTACCCAACCGTGCACCATACCGTACCAATCCAGAGGAGACGAAGGAGATTATGCGTCAAGTACAAGAACTGCTCGACAGAGGTTATATACGCGAATCCCTTAGTCCTTGTGCCGTTCCTATCATTTTAGTGCCGAAAAAGGATGGTACGTCACGTATGTGCATCGATGGTAGAGGCATTAATAATATTACTATTCGTTATCGTCATCCTATTCCTAGGCTAGATGATATGCTTGATGAATTGAGTGGCTCTACAATATTCTCCAAAGTTGACTTGCATAGTGGATACCATCAAATTCGTATGAAATTGGGTGATGAATGGAAAACAGCATTTAAAACTAAGTTTGGATTATATGAGTGGTTAGTCATGCCTTTTGGGTTAACTAATGCACCTAGTACTTTCATGAGGTTAATGAACGAAGTTTTACGTGCTTTCATTGGACGATTTGTGGTAGTTTACTTTGATGACATATTGATTTATAGCAAATCTTTGGAGGAACATTTGGAACATTTATGTGCTGTTTTTATTGCTCTACGTGATGCACGTTTGTTTGGAAACCTTGGAAAGTGCACCTTTTCCACCGACCGAGTATCTTTTCTTGGCTATGTTGTTACTCCACATGGAATTGAAGTTGATAAAGCCAAGATTGAAGCTATTGAGAGTTGGCCGCAGCCCAAAACGGTCACACAAGTGAGGAGTTTCCTTGGCCTCGCTGGTTTCTATAGGCGTTTTGTGAAAGATTTCGGCACCATTGCTGCACCTCTCAACGAGCTTACAAAGAAGGATGTGCCTTTTGTTTGGGGTACCGCACAGGAAGAAGCTTTCACGGTATTGAAAGATAAGTTGACACATGCTCCTTTACTCCAACTTCCTAATTTCAATAAGACTTTTGAGCTTGAATGTGATACTAGTGGAATTGGATTAGGAGGTGTGTTATTACAAGATGGAAAACCTGTTGCATACTTTTCTGAAAAATTGAGTGGGCCTAGTCTGAACTATTCTACTTATGATAAAGAATTATATGCTCCTGTTCGGACCTTAGAAACATGGCAACATTATTTATGGCCCAAGGAATTTGTTATACATTCTGATCATGAATCTTTGAAACACATTAAAAGTCAAGCAAAACTGAACCGTCGACATGCTAAATGGGTTGAATTCATTGAGACTTTCCCTTATGTCATTAAACACAAGAAGGGTAAAGAAAATGTTATTGCTGATGCCTTGTCTCGTCGTTATACTATGCTTTCACAACTTGACTTTAAAATATTTGGTTTTGATGAGGACATGACTACCTTGGATACGACCAAAAATATTGCATACATGCATATTTGTCAGGTGATTTCTAATGCAAACTATTCAATAGTCTATTTATGTTATCCAGAACAAAAATACTTCACACACTTTTGTGTTTTGTCTAATTGCAGGTGTATGGGACATTTGTACAATCCACATATGAAGATAAGGGAAAAGAAGATGTTTAGTTTGTGTTCAAAAAGTCCTCTCACGTCACTTTTGGGCCAAGAGAAGATAGAGTCCAAGTCTCTCACGTTCTGGATTCAGATTCGGACTGCACAGACATACCTGACTCAAAACGCCAACAACTTTTTCATACAAACTCCGAATTGGGTGATTCTTTTTTTTGTTGGAAACTAGATTTCGTGCTCTTTCCATGCCAATTGGACTCACCTTCAAATTCGTCCGGAGCGTTGAGTTACGGACGAAACAATCTGACGTTGCAGCAGAATCCGAGTCAAACTATAAGCCCAAAGGTGTTGCATCACCTACACTTGGGCCCATGAGCCTTGTACGACCTAGGGTTAGTTTTAGGCTGCCTTGGGACGTCCTCCCACCTCCTTGGCCGCCACCCCTTGCTCTTATATAAGTAGATCCATCTAGTAGCTTTTTCTTTGGGATTTGTTTAGTTAAAAGTTAGCCATTGCAACTTCGTGTACTTCTTTTGTGTCCAACGACCAGACCAAGACTGCTTCCGGATCCCCACCATTATCAATACTTCATATATACTTGCAATATTCAGATTGCTTTATCATATTCTTGCTTGTTCTTCGATTGCTTGCAGGAATAGACCTTCGTGGTCAGGCTGACCATGCTTCCAGCATCGTCAGTAACCTCACGAGATTGGTTTAGCGATTGCTAAGGCGCAACGTCGTGCACGTTTGTAGTCGGATCGTCAAAGTCGTCTCCACCAAATTGATAGTTATCATCTCATCGAAAGATCGGGACCCTCGCCTATATCAAGTGGTATCAGTTTTCAGGTTACTCGGTGAGAATTTCAAGTTTTCCTAGATTAGATTTATTTTCTTACCTATTGTCCAAGAAAAATCCACAAAAAAGAGTTAGATCTATTCATCCTTTGTCCAAGCCAGTCTGAGCCTTTGCAATTTTCTTTTCATTGCTTGCATAGTTAAATTATCGGTTGCATCGTCATGTCGAGTTGCTGGTCTTAGTGTCTAGGTCGTTTAGAGTTTCGAGTTCTGTTCACATTAGTCACATCGCCGCTGCATCGTTATCCCTTCCGCTGTCCACCACCCATCCATCAATTTCCTCCACGTGCTACCCACCGTTCATTGTCATAATCATAGTTGAGATCGTTCCCATCTTCGCTTGATCCAATCTACATCTTATCTAGTTTGTTTTGGAAAGAGAGAGAGAGAAAAAAAAGATAGAGAAAAAAAACGAGAGAAAAAAAAGTAAAAAAAAAGTCAGAGAAAAAAAAAGAAAGGAAAAGAAAAAAAGTGTGAGAAAAAAAAGAGAGGAGAAAAAAAAACAAAATTCGGATCTATCTAGACTCAATCTCGTAGTTGAATTCGGATTGGAATCTGTTTTGTGCACTGTTCAGTAAAACATGCATAACTTCCTCATATGAAGTCTGTTTTGGCTCCGCGAGTACTCAAATGAAAGCTAGCGACGAGCCGCATCTAAATAGTTGCAGAGGCTAGTTCAGTATTTGGCACCTCAACATCAGCTTCTAAATAGGTCTACTGCTATTGTGATCTTCACTTATATCTTGCTGTCCAGAGCTACTTCATATCCTTTATTGATGCTAGTTGTGCTACGACGTGACCTCATTAGTGTTCTAGGCTTGCGTCTCTAGTGGTCTAGCCTAGGACCAGCACAGTACCGTTGTTGAGCGTTTATTCAACATTGCATCTCTGAATTGATTATTGCTAATCTTTTGCTACCATATATAGCCAACCCAGCTCCACATATTTCTACACCGTGTATACGTACGTTCCCCTGGCAATCATTTTACACAATCTTCGGAGTTATTTGACACCGCTGGTTGCATGTCACCACCTGCCGCATGGTAAGAACTTGTAAGATATTGATATTTGCTTTACTGTGAGCACTTTACAACCACATCCTAGTAGTTCATAGGAACATTATTCTCGAATTTTGGTTCTTGTTTCTACTAATCATGACAGGTTCCAGAGATGGAAGTTCTTGGATGACGGACACATCTTCACCATCACGAGAGTTGGGACAACACACACAAGCATATGGTCAGGTTATCTCTTTACCATCATTTGAGGGTAGATTTAATCCTGCTATTTATCTAGCTTGGGAGCTTGAAGTAGAACAAGTTTTTAGTCACCATGATTTTTCTGAACTTGAGAGAGTACGAGCTACCATTAGAGCATTTACTGGTTTTGCTTCTGTTTGGTGGAGTGTACATTGTAAGAAAAACATTGATAACCAACCCACAACTTGGAAAGTTTTGAAAGCTGTAATGAGACAACATTTTTTTCCTCCTTACTATCGTCGTGAATTGCGTCGCAAATTGGAGCAATTAAAACAAGGCAGTAACACTGTTCATGCTTACTACCAAGAGTTCAAATCTTATATGCATCATTGTGACATAGAAGAATCTGAGGATGATACAATGAATAGATTTTTTGGTGGTTTGAACCATGATATTCAGGCAAGATTTCAGTATATTCCTCGTTGCATTACTGGTATGTATGTCCGTGCTTGTACCTTTGAGAGACAAATACAGGAGGATGCATTGGGTGACTACAACAACCACTATTCTAGTTCATGCTCACCACCGTCGGTTGGTTACTCCACTATTGCACCTACTAGAGCAGCCCCACCTCGGATTGTGAGCGCGATATCATCTCAAGAGTATGGTACATTGTGAACGTCCGTACCTACATCAGCTACATCTCTGCGAGGTAACAGTAAAGGTCTTGATGATATAACTTCACATGAGAATGAAGCATGCCTAGTTAACTTGAATGCATCATGTGTTGAGTTACCTGTTGATTTGAGCACACCACCTATTTTAGAGACTCTTGTTACTGTCATGAATGCGTCATGTGATCAAACAACTGAAATATCAACAATTTTGAGTGCACCCATTGAATTAACTGTTGATGCAAAAGAACCAATGTTTAATCATTTTGATATGACCTCTAATCTTGATGATGATTCTGTGTCCAATGACTTATTGCATGTTTGCTTATTTAAGCATGTTGTAGCATGTAAATTTGATGCAAGTAAGGTTTATTCATCGAAGTTAGGATGGTTTAATGATGAACATTGCCAATCTTTTGAAGTGAATAAGAGCTTCACTTATATGTGCAAACTGAGTTGCAATATTTTCATGCCTTCTACTTCTTGTGATAATTTTTTGGCTTTACATTTTATGAACAATGAAAGTTACTCATGTATACATGTGACATATGTGCAAAAATCAAGGGAAGTTAAAATGGATGACATATACATATACAACATGTACACCTTGTCTCTTTTGTTAGCCACATTTCAGATTAAGCAATGCCGAGGACAGCTTTGTTTTCAAAAAGGGGAGGATGATGAGGACATGACTACCTTGGATACGACCAAAAATATTGCATACATGCATATTTGTCAGGTGATTTCTAATGCAAACTATTCAATAGTCTATTTATGTTATCCAGAACAAAAATACTTCACACACTTTTGTGTTTTGTCTAATTGCAGGTGTATGGGACATTTGTACAATCCACATATCAAGATAAGGGAAAAGGAGATGTTTAGTTTGTGTTCAAAAAGTCCTCTCACGTCACTTTTGGGCCAAGAGAAGATAGAGTCCAAGTCTCTCACGTTCTGGATTCAGATTCGGACTGCACAGACATACCTGACTCAAAACGCCAACAACTTTTTCATACGGACTCCGAATTGGGTGATTCTTTTTTTGTTGGAAACTAGATTTCGTGCTCTTTCCATCCCAATTGGACTCACCTTCAAATTCGTCCGGAGCGTTGAGTTATGGACGAAACAATCTGACGTTGCAGCAGAATCCGAGTCAAACTACAAGCCCAAAGGTGTTGCATCACCTCCACTTGGGCCCATGAGCCTTGTACGACCTAGGGTTAGTTTTAGGCTGCCTTGGGACGTCCTCCCACCTCCTTGGCTGCCACCCCTTGCTCCTATATAAGTAGATCCATCTAGTAGCTTTTTCTTTGGGATTTGTTTAGTTAAAAGTTAGCCATTGCAACTTCGTGTACTTCGTTTGTGTCCAACGACCAGACCAAGACCGCTTCCGGATCCCCATCATTATGAATACTTCATATATATTTGCAATATTCAGATTGCTTTATCATATTCTTGCTCGTTCTTCGATTGCTTGCAGGAATAGACCTTCGTGGTCAGGCTGACCGTGCTTCCAGCATCGTCAGTAACCTCAGGAGATTGGTTTAGCGATTGCTAAGGCGCAACGTCGTGCACGTTTGTAGTCGGATCGTCAAAGTCGTCTCCACCAAATCGATAGTTATCATCTCATCGAAAGATCGGGACCCTCACCTATATCAGGTTTGGAGACCATCAAAGATCAATATGTTCATGATGCTGAATTTAAAGATGTATTGCAGAATTGTAAGGAAGGGAGAACTTGGAACAAGTTCGTTCTTAACGATGGATTTGTGTTTCGTGCTAACAAGCTATGCATTCCATCTAGCTCCGTTCGTCTTTTGTTGTTGCAGGAGGCGCATGGAGGAGGATTAATGGGACACTTTGGCGTCAAGAAGACGAAGGATATACTTGCTACACATTTCTTTTGGCCAAAGATGAGACGGGATGTTGATTGTTTTGTTGCTCGCTGCACTACATGTCAAAGAGCCACTCAATCCTCATGGTTTATATATGCCTTTGCCTGTACCTAGTGTTCCTTGGGAGGATATATCTATGGACTTTGTTTTAGGTTTACCTCGAACAAAGAAGGGGAGGGATAGCATATTTGTAGTCGTGGATAGGTTCTCGAAAATGGCACAATTTATACCATGTCATAAAAGCGATGATGCTGTTAATGTTGCTGATTTCTTCTTTCGTGAAATTATTCGCTTACATGGTGTGCCAAATACTATTGTTTCAGATCGTGATACTAAATTTCTTAGCCACTTTTGGAGATGTTTATGGGCTAAGTTGGGGACTAAGCTGCTTTTTAGTACTACTTGTCACCCCCAAACTGATGGACAAACTGAAGTAGTCAATAGAACATTGTCTACTATGCTTAGGGCTGTTTTGAAGAATAACAAGAAAATGTGGGAAGAATGCTTGCCTCATATTGAATTTGCTTATAATCGTTCATTGCATTCTACTACTAAGATGTGCCCTTTTGAAATTGTGTATGGTTTCCTACATCGTGCACCTATTGATTTGTTGCCTCTTCCATCTTCAGAGAAGGTTAATTTTGATGCTAAAGAACATTCTGAATTGATTTTAAAAATGCATGAGTTAACTAAGGAAAACATTGAGCGTATGAATGCTAAATATAAACTTGCTGGAGATAAGGGTAGAAGACATGTTGTGTTTGCGCCTGGAGATCTTGTTTGGTTACATTTGCGTAAAGATAGATTTCCTAATCTGCGCAAATCAAAGCTAATGCCACGTGCTGATGGTCCTTTTATGGTGTTAGAGAAAATAAATGATAATGCATATAAACTTGAGCTACCTGTAGATTTTGGGGTTAGTCCCACTTTTAACATTGCAGATTTGAAGCCTTATTTGGGTGAGGAAGATGCGCTTCCGTCGAGGACGACTTCATTTCAAGAAGGGGAGGATGATGAGGACATCAATACCATTGTTACACCCACAGCCCCTACTGTTACATATACTGGACCAATTACTAGAGCTCGCGCACGCCAATTAAATTACCAGGTACTTACGTTTCTTGGTAATGATTCTAATGTTCATGATATTATGATGCTGCCTAAATTGGATACATTTGTTTTGCTTACAAATGAAGGGCCTAGCTTGGAGAAGGATGAACATTGGAGCAAGATCACGAATGGAGTTGATGGCATGTGCAAGGGGATCAAGAACGAAGTTACAAGTGATGATTTCAGGACTTTGAAGCCGCCATAAGGAGTGCATGAAGCCTTGGACGAAATATACAAGATGCCACTTCATAATATTCGTCCATAGGCTATTCTAGGTGATGCATCACCTTATTAATGGGCCAGGCCCATGTAATTTCGAAATACTTAAGTATAGGCTATTTTTAGAGTCCGTATGTGTGGGGAAACAAGAGTTAGGGTTCGTTTCGGACCCCACCCTCAAGGGCCACGAAATTCCCCCCTCTTCCTCCATATATACAACTCTTAGGGCGTCGTTTAGACTTTGGGATTTGTTTAGTTAAAAGTTAGCCATTGCAACTTCGTGTACTTCATTTGTGTCCAACGACCAGACCAAGACCGCTTCCGGATCCCCACCATTATCAATACTTCATATATATTTGCAATATTCAGATTGCTTTATCATATGCTTGCTCATTCTTCGATTGCTTGCGGGAATAGACCTTCGTGGTCAGGCTGACCGTGCTTCCAGCATCGTCAGTAACCTCAGGAGATTGATTTAGCGGTTGCTAAGGCGCAACGTCGTGCATGTTTGTAGTCGGATCGTCAAAGTCGTCTCCACCAAATCGATAGTTATCATCTCATCGAAAGATCGGGACCCTCGCCTCTATCAGACTTGAAACATATAAGAGTCATAAAAGATTTCTTTGGCAAACATTAGCCCCCAAGTGTCAAGTAGTATTGTAGTGCAAAGTACTTGAGACTTGAATCTTTATAACTTTTGGTTTAAGCCTTGACACACCTGTGTATGTTTTGTAGAACACCCTATCTGAACTGGTCTCTCAATTAACTGATGCAAAGACCCGGCTGGAGGATCAAGAGGCAGAAATCAAGTCTACTGATTCTAAACTTCAATTGAGTCTTGCTGAGACGGAAAATGTAAAACCAGCTTGATTGCCAAAAAGAAATCCTGGGCCGAAGAAAAGACGCTGCTTATACAATGCGCTGAAAAAGCTGAAACTACTCTTGAAGAGGTTACCACGGAGCTCACCAGCTTAAAGAATCGGGTGTCTCAAATGGTTTCCGCCATCTTTGGTAAGTCATATGTACTGATCTTTTGTACCTTCTTTTGACCCGGAACATAAACAGCCTACTGACTCTTTGTTTAAAAAATATGTGCAGGTCCACGAAGCAAAAATCTGAGCCAAGATAATGTGACTAAACTGAAGGCGGTCTATATCTTAGTGGAACAGTTGTACACTGGCGCTCAACGAGCACTTGCTGCTATCTCTCCTGCCAACCAAGGACCCAACCGGCTCAGTGATGTCTTGGAAAAATTGTCAATCTTACCCGCCAGGTTTCAAGAAGTCAAATGATCATGTGCTAGAGCTAGAGCCTTGACTGCCCTGAGCCGCTCCAAAGCCTGGGTGCCAGATTTGGACCCGACGGACGTAGCCAGGGGGTACCCTACGATGAAGGAAGATGGGTCTCTGTTTGAGCAGGATGACTTTGTTGCTTGCGTGAGGGAAGTTCGACCGCAGGCTACCATTCTTGGAGATGAGACCAATATTGACAAATATCAGTCGGGTTTTGATTTGGAGAATAAGAAGATGGCGACTCCCTCTTACAAGGTGACAGACCTTATCCCGCTGGTTCGTCAACATACATTTGCTCCAGAAGTTGATCCGGCTAGCCTGATTGATGATGATTCAGAATTCATTGTCGTGAACGGTTTTGACTAGTCCAATCCCAGCTTCCAATTAACAGAAGGAGGTGAACCGGCGAGGGAAGAACCATCTTTGCGGGCTCTTTAAAGCCTTGTAATAGATTTAGCTTGAAACAATTGCATATTTTGCCTATGCCATCGTGCATAAGATGTCATGTGTGACTCTTTGCTTCCTGATGTCAATATATGCATCACATTTATGGTTATCTCTGTAACATTCCAGCCTTGTTCCTGTAGAAAAGGAAAAAACTAGCTTGGCGGTTTAGCACTGAACGGGTCAGAATACCCGGTACATGACCAATGGTTTTATCATAGTAGAAAAGCAGAACCAGATGTGAAAATAAACAAGGTTGAAATAACCTTTGATTAACACAGAAAGAAACTGTTAATAAATAACTATCATACCTGTATCTTTTGTATCTGGACCACTGGTTTATATGACCCGGGAAATGAGGTTGATGATCCAATCAATTTTTGAGAAGTCAATGCTTCTTCATGCCTGATGATCATCATGCCTGGGCGGCTTATTGTCAAATAGTCAAGCCGGTGAAAAGACCGTGCTGATTGTTTAAAATTGAGACAATAAAAGACCAGTAAGGCAAAATAGCAGTTTGCAATATAAATTAACTTTGTAACTGAATGTTGGGGGTTTCTGATTCGAATACAATTAGTAAACCGGACCAAAGGGTTAAGCTAAGATTCGAATACGATCATATAGCCTCCAGTGGCTTTGGCGTGGCGCCGATCAAGAGGGTACTGACAGCTATGTTCTCTTTGGTTCAAATATGACCTATGTTTGAACAGGAAGCCCCCAAATGACCTTGAGGGGTTTTTAACGACCATGATTTGAATACGATCCAAGTCGGACCCAAAAGGGATTAAGCTATGATTCGGATACGATCAAGAAGCCCCCTAGTGAGTTTGGCTTTGAGCCGATCAAGAGGGTTACGACAGCTATGTTCTCTTTGGTTCGAATACGACCTATGTTTGAACAGGAAGCCCCCAAGTGATCATGAGGTTTATAGATCGATTCGAATACGATCATAAGCCAAACCAAAAAGGTTAGACTTGATTCAGATATGATCAGCTCCTTAATAGTCATTTTAATAGTGAAAAGGAGTAAAGATATATAATCTTTGAAAGGGAAAAGGACAGAGGTCCTGCTTTATTACTTATCATAGTATATACAACATCAAAGTATGTACATGATGAGAGCCGGTGGCTCAGGTGTAGTATGGCCGAAGTTGAGTAATGTTCCACGGTCGGTGGGTCTCCTCCTCCGACTTACGTGAGTCTGTGTGTTTTCGGATATCGATCAGGTAATATGATCCGTTGTTTAAATTCTTGCTAACCACAAAGGGTCCTTCCCAAGGCGGAGATAGCTTGTGTGCATCTGACAGATCCTGGATGAGCCGGAGCACCAGGTCACCTTCTTGAAAAGTCTTGGACTTAACCCGGTGGCTGTGATAACGGTGCAGGTCCTGTTGATAAATTGCTGATCGAGCCGCTGCTAAGTCTCTTTCCTCATCTAACAAGTCAAGCACATCATGTCTGGCTTGTTTGTTATTAGCTTCAACATAAGCCGCCACACGAGGCGAGTCATGACGTATGTCACTAGGCAGCACCGCTTCCGCTCCATAAACCATGAAGAAGGGTGTATAACCCGTGGACCTGTTAGGAGTGGTGTTGATACTCCACAGTACCGAGGGTAACTCCTCTACCTAGCAACCCGGCGTCCGTTGTAAGGGAACCATGAGCCGGGGTTTGAGACCTTTTAAGATTTCCTGATTTTCTCTCTTAGCCTGCCCATTAGATTGAGGGTGGGCTACAGAAGAAACATCTAGCCGGATGTGCTCTCTTTGACAAAACTCCTCCATAGCTCCTTGGGAAAAATTAGTGCCATTGTCAGTGATAATGCTGTGTGGAAAACCAAAGCGAAAAATCACCTTTTTCATGAACTGAACCGCCGTGGCTACATCACACTTACTCACTGGCTCTGCCTCCACCCATTTTGTGAATTTGTCAACTGCCACTAAAAGATGTGTCTTTTTATCCTTGGACCTTTTGAAAGGTCCAACCATGTCAAGCCCCAGACTGCAAACGGCCAAGTGATTGGAATCATCTGCAATTCCTGAGCCGACACATGCGCTCGTCGTGCAAATTTTTGACATCCATCACGTCTACTGACCAGATTTTCTGCATCAGTGTGAGCCGTCAACCAGTAAAAACCATGACGAAAAGCCTTGGCCACAAGAGATTTTGACCCGGTGTGATGACCACAATCCCCTTCATGGATCTCATGAAGTATTTCTTGGCCTTCTTCAGGAGAAACACACCATTGAAACGCTCCAGTGACGCTGCGATGGTATAACTCTCCGTCAGAAATCGTCATTGACTTGGACCACCGGGTTATCTGTCGGGCCAGGGTCTCATCCTCTGGCAAGTCGCCCCGGGTCATGTAAGCCAAGAATGGTATTGTCCAATTTGGGATAACATGAAGAGCCGCCACCAACTGTGCCTCCGGGTCAGGAACGGCCAAATCTTCCTCTATAGGTAACTTAACAGACGGGTTATGCAAAACATCCAAAAAGGTGTTAGGTGGCACCGGCTTACACTGAGATCCCAACCGGCTTAAGGCATCAGCCACTTCATTCTTTCTACGGTAAATGTGTTCCACTTGATAACCTTTAAAATGTCCAGCAACAGCGTCGACCTCACGGCGATAAGCCGCCATGAGAGGGTCCTTGGAATCCCACTTGTCAAATACTTGTTGAGCCACCAAATCTGAATCGCCAAGGCGTCGGACCCGCCTTAGACTCATTTCTTTAGCCATTCGAAGACCATGGAGCAAGGCTTCATATTCTGGTGCGTTGTTAGTACAAGGAAACATCAATCGCAACACATAACAAAAATTTTCACCCCGAGGGGAAGTTAATACAAGTCCAGCCCCCGAGCCTTCCAACTTTCTGGACCCATCAAAGTGAATCGTCCAATATGTGTTGTCTGGTTTCTCCTCTGGCATTTGCATCTCTGTCCAGTCATTAATAAAGTCAACCAGCGCTTGAGATTTGATCGCAGTACGTGGCACATACTTCAACCCATGAGACCCAAGTTCAATGGCCCACTTGGTGACTCGTCCAGTAGTTTCTCTATTTTGAATGATGTCTCCCAAAGGAGCAGAGCTAACCACAGTGATTGGGTGACCCTGAAAGTAATGTTTGAGCTTCCGACTTGCCATGAACACCCCATAAACGAGCTTCTGCCAATGTGGATATCTTTGTTTAGATTCAATCAACACCTCACTAACGTAGTAAACCGGCCGTTGGACCAGATGTTCCTTGCCAACCTCCTTGCGTTCCACCACAATCGCCACACTAACAACTCGTGAGTTAGCGGCTACATATAACAATAGAGGCTCTTTCTCAACTTGAGCAGCAAGAACCGGCGGCTTAGCAAGCTGTTTCTTCAGATCCTCAAAGGCAGAATTTGCAGCTTCACTCCAAACAAAGCCATCCGTCTTTTTCATCATCTGATACAAAGGCGTTGCCTTCTCCCCTAATGGCTTATGAACCAGCTCAGAGCAGCAACACGACCCGCCAGCCATTGAACGTCATTGATGCATGTTGGTTCGGCTAGGGATGTGATTGCCTTAATTTTCTTCGGGTTAGCTTCAATACCTCGGTTGGACACCAAAAAACCCAAGAGTTTGCCAGCTGGGACTCCAAAAACACACTTGGCCGGGTTAAGCATCATCTTGTAGACCCGGACGTTATCAAAGGTCTCCTTCAGATCAGTTACCAAGGTTTCCTCTTTTCTGGACGTCACCACTATATCATCCACATAAGCATGAACATTCCGCCCAATCTGATTGTGAAGGCAATTCTGCACACACCGTTGATAAGTTGCCTGGGCACTCTTAAGCCCAAAAGTCATAGACACGTAGCAGAAGGCTCCAAATAGAGTGATGAAGGCTATCTTCTCCTGGTCCTTGACTGCCATCTTGATCTGATGATAACCTGAATAAGCATCCAGAAAACTCACACGCTCACATCCCGCCATAGCATCAATGATCTGATCAATACGAGGGAGAGCAAAAGGGTCAGCCGGACAAGCCTTGTTCAAATCGGTGTAATCGACACACATACGCCAGGTGCCGTTCTTCTTCAGTACAAGCACCGGGTTAGCCAACCACTCTGGGTGAAAGACTTCAATGATGAACCCGGCCGCCAAGAGCCGGGCCACCTCTTCTCCAATGGCCTTGCGCCTTTCCTCGCTAAACCATCAGAGAAACTGCCTGACAGGCTTAAACTTTGGATCAATATTAAGAGTGTGCTCAGCGAGTTCTCTCGAGACACCCGGCATGTCAGAAGGTTTCCATGCAAAGATGTCCCGGTTCTCACAGATGAACTCGATGAGCGAGCTTTCCTATTTTGGATCCAAGTTGGCACTGATGATGAACTGCTTGGATGAGTCGCCGGGCACAAAATTGATGAGGACATCAATACAATTGTTACACCCACAGCCCCTGCTGCTATACATACTGGACCAATTACTAGAGCTCGTGCACGCCAACTAAATTACCAGGTACTTTCGTTTCTTGGTAATGATTCTAATGTTCATGAGAATATGATGCTGCCTAAATGGGATACATTTGTTTTGCTTACAAATGAAGGGTCTAGCTTGGAGAAGGATGAACATTGGAGCAAGAACAAGCATGGAGATGATGGCATGCGCAAGGGGAACAAGAACGGAGTTACAAGTGATGATTTTAGGACTTTGAAGCCACCATAATGGGTGCATGAAGCCATGGACGAAATATACAAGATGCCACTTCATAAATTTCGTCCCGAGGCTATTTTAGGTGCTGCGTCACCTTATTATTGGGCCAGGCCCATGTAATTTCGAAATACATAAGTATAGGCTATTTTTAGAGTCCGTATGTGTGGGGAAACAAGAGATAGGGTTGATTTCGGACCCCTCCACCAAGGGCCACGAAATTCCCCCCCTCTGCCTCCATATATAGAGCCCTTAGGGCATAGTTTAGACTTTGGGTTTTGTTTAGATTAAAAGTTCGCCATAGCTGCAACTTCGCGTACTTCGATTGTGTTCAACGACCAGACAAAGGCGTCACAGAACCCCACCTTGATCAATAAAGCTTTCATCTTATATTCGCAATATCCAGATTGCAATCTTAGTTTCTTGCTTGTTCTTCGTTTGCTCGCAGGAAACAGACCCTCGTGGTCAGGTTGATCGTGCTCCGGTGATGAGGACATCAATACAATTGTTACACCCACAGCCCCTGCTGCTATACATACTGGACCAATTACTAGAGCTCGTGCACGCCAACTAAATTACCAGGTACTTTCGTTTCTTGGTAATGATTCTAATGTTCATGAGAATATGATGCTGCCTAAATTGGATACATTTGTTTTGCTTACAAATGAAGGGCCTAGCTTGGAGAAGGATGAACATTGGAGCAAGAACAAGCATGGAGATGATGGCATGCGCAAGGGGAACAAGAACGGAGTTACAAGTGATGATTTCAGGACTTTGAAGCCACCATAATGGGTGCATGAAGCCTTGGACGAAATATACAAGATGCCACTTCACAAATTTCGTCCCGAGGCTATTTTAGGTGCTGCATCACCTTATTATTGGGCCAGGCCCATGTAATTTCGAAATACATAAGTATAGGCTATTTTTAGAGTCCGTATGTGTGGGGAAACAAGAGATAGGGTTGATTTCGGACCCCTCCACCAAGGGCCACGAAATTCCCCCCCTCTTCCTCCATATATACAGCCCTTAGGGCATCGTTTAGACTTTGGGTTTTGTTTAGATTAAAAGTTCGCCATAGCTGCAACTTCGCGTACTTCGTTTGTGTTCAACGACCAGACAAAGGCGTCACAGAACCCCACCTTGATCAATAAAGCTTTCATCTTATATTCGCAATATCCAGATTGCAATCTCAGTTTCTTGCTTGTTCTTCGTTTGCTCGCAGGAAACAGACCCTCGTGGTCAGGTTGATCGTGCTCCGGCGTGGTCAATAACCTCTCGGAGTTGGTTTAGCGATTGCTAAGGCGCGACGTCCTCGCACGTTCGTAGTCGGATCGTCAAAGTCGACTTCCACCAAAGCGAAATCCACCATCTCATCGAAAGACGGGACACCTTTGCCTCTATCACTTTTCCTTATGTCATTAAACACAAGAAGGGAAAAGAAAATGTTATTGTTGATGCATTGTCTCGCCGCTATACTATGCTTTCACAACTTGACTTCAAAATATTTGGTTTGGAGACCATCAAAGATCAATATGTGCATGATGCTGATTTTAAAGATGTAATGCAGAATTGTAAAGAAGGAAGAATGTGGAACAAGTTCGTCGTTAACGATGGATTTGTGTTTCGTGCTAACAAGCTATGCATTCCAGCTAGCTCCGTTCGTCTTTTGTTGTTGCAGGAGGCGCATGGAGGAGGATTAATGGGACACTTTGGCGTGAAGAAGACGGAGGACGTACTTGCTACACATTTCTTTTGGCCAAAGATGAGACGGGATGTTGAGCGTTTTATTGCTCGCTGCACTACATGTCAAAAAGCTAAGTCACGACTCAATCCGCATGGTTTATATATGCCTTTGCCTGTACCTAGTGTTCCTTGGGAGGATATATCTATGGACTTTGTTTTAGGTTTACCTCGAACAAAGAAGGGGAGGGATAGCATATTTGTTGTCGTGGATAGATTCTCGAAAATGGCACACTTTATACCATGTCATAAAAGCGATGATGCTGTTAATGTTGCTGATTTGTTCTTTCGTGAAATTATTCGCTTGCATGGTGTGCCAAATACTATTGTTTCAGATCGTGATACTAAATTTCTTAGCCACTTTTGGAGATGTTTATGGGCTAAGTTGGGGTCTAAACTGCTTTTTAGTACTACTTGTCACCCCCAAACTGATGGACAAACTGAAGTAGTCAATAGAACGTTGTCTACTATGCTTAGGGCTGTTTTGAAGAATAATAAGAAAATGTGGGAGGAATGCTTGCCTCATATTGAATTTGCTTATAATCGTTCATTGCATTCTACTACTAAGATGTGCCCTTTTGAAGTTGTGTATGGTTTCCTACCTCGTGCACCTATTGATTTGTTGCCTCTTCCATCGTCGGAGAAGGTTAATTTTGATGCTAAACAACGTGCTGAATTGATTTTAAAAATGCATGAGTTAACTAAGGAAAACATTGAGCGTATGAATGCTAAATATAAACTTGCTGGAGATAAGGGTAGAAAACATGTTGTGTTTGCACCTGGAGATCTTGTTTGGTTACATTTGCATAAGGATAGATTTCCTGATTTGCGCAAATCAAAGCTAATGCCACGTGCTGATGGTCCCTTTAAGGTGTTAGAGAAAATAAATAATAATGCATATAAACTTGAGCTGCCTGCAGATTTTGGGGTTAGTCCCACTTTTAACATTGCAGATTTGAAGCCTTATTTGGGTGAGGAAGATGAACTTCCGTCGAGGACGACTTCATTTCAAGAAGGGGAGGATGATGAGGACATCAATACAATTGTTACACCCACAGCCCCTGCTGCTATACATACTGGACCAATTACTAGAGCTCGTGCACGCCAACTAAATTACCAGGTACTTTCGTTTCTTGGTAATGATTCTAATGTTCATGAGAATATGATGCTGCCTAAATTGGATACATTTGTTTTGCTTACAAATGAAGGGCCTAGCTTGGAGAAGGATGAACATTGGAGCAAGAACAAGCATGGAGATGATGGCATGCACAAGGGAAACAAGAACAGAGTTACAAGTGATGATTTCAGGACTTTGAAGCCACCATAATGGGTGCATGAAGCCTTGGACGAAATATACAAGATGCCACTTCATAAATTTCGTCCCGAGGCTATTTTAGGTGCTGCGTCACCTTATTATTGGGTCAGGCCCATGTAATTTCGAAATACATAAGTATAGGCTATTTTTAGAGTCCGTATGTGTGGGGAAACAAGAGATAGGGTTGATTTCGGACTCCTCCACCAAGGGCCACGAAATTCCCCCCTCTTCCTCCATATATACAGCCCTTAGGGCATCATTTAGACTTTGGGTTTTGTTTAGATTAAAAGTTCGCCATAGCTGCAACTTCGCGTACTTCGTTTGTGTTCAACGACCAGACAAAGGCGTCACAGAACCCCACCTTGATCAATAAAGCTTTCATCTTATATTCGCAATATCCAGATTGCAATCTCAGTTTCTTGCTTGTTCTTCGTTTGCTCGCAGGAAACAGACCCTCGTGGTCAGGTTGATCGTGCTCCGGCGTGGTCAATAACCTCTCGGAGTTGGTTTAGCGATTGCTAAGGCGCGACGTCCTCACACGTTCGTAGTCGGATCGTCAAAGTCGACTTCCACCAAAGCGAAATCCACCATCTCATCGAAAGACGGGACACCTTTGCCTCTATCAAGTGGTATCAGATTTCCAGGTTGCTCGGTGAGATTTTACAGTTTTTTGTAGTTTAGATCGAGTCTGTTCTTCATACCTACAGTCCACGAAAAAGCCACACAAAAAATTATGGTTAGTTCATCATATCCGAACCAATCTGAGCCTTTGCATAATCTTTTTAGGGTTTTGCTTTGTTGAATTTGCGGTTGCATCGTCGTGTCTAGTTTCTGGTCTTAGAGTCTAGTCTTTTAGAGTTTCGAGTTCTGGTCATAAGTTGTCACGCCGCCGCCGCACCATCATCATGGCCCCTGCCATCTATCACCACCGCTCCGAATCCGTATCCATATACCACCACCAATCCGTGTCCATATACCACCACCGATCCATATCCATATACTACCACCGCTACCACCACCGCTGCCATATACCACCACCATATATCCACCACCAATCCGAGTTCCTTGCTTATTAGGGTTGTTTTCGAGATCCATCTAGTTTCCGATTCGTGTTTCCTTGCCGGAGTAGGTTTCGGAAAAAAAAAGAGCGAAAAAAAAAATTCAGAATGTGCTTTTTCCTTGTTTACGTGCCGCGCCGTGATTTTGTTAGTGTTCTAGGCTCGCGTCTCTAGCACAGTCTAGCCTAGGACCAGCACAGTACCGTCGTTGAGCGTTTATTCAACTTTGCATCTCTGAATTGATTATTGCTGACCCTTTTTGCTACCATATTATAAGCCTTCCCAGCTCCACATACATCTACGTCGTGCGTTTGACTCTCCCTGGTAATCGCTCTATCCAAGCTTTGAGAGTTTTTGACTACAACGGTTGCCGATCACCGCCTGCTGCTGGGTAAGAACTGGTAAGAATTTGAGATTTGCTTGACGGATTTGTGACACCCACCACCACCACTTGTTCGTAGTCTGTAGGATCATATTCTTGTGTGTTTCTATTGCTGCTAACCATGCCAGGATCACAAGCCGACGAGATTGACTGGGAGAATTTATCGAACAAGGAGCTTCATGATAAGTTTCAGCAAATGATGACTGAACAGGTGCAAGATGTGCTGAACAATTTTGAAGAGGCCATGGAGAAGATCACTGGCTTTGAGAAGACGTTCGAAACAAAGCTCGATAACAAGTTTAATGAATTGCTCGCGCGTCTTCCACCACCACCACGTATTTCGAAATTACATGGGCCTGGCCCAATAATAAGGTGACGCAGCACCTAAAATAGCCTCGGGACGAAATTTATGAAGTGGCATCTTGTATATTTCGTCCAAGGCTTCATGCACCCATTATGGTGGCTTCAAAGTCCTGAAATCATCACTTGTAACTCCATTCTTGTTCCCCTTGCGCATGCCATCATCTCCATGCTTGTTCTTGCTCCAATGTTCATCCTTCTCCAAGCTAGGCCCTTCATTTGTAAGCAAAACAAATGTATCCAATTTAGGCAGCATCATATTCTCATGAACATTAGAATCATTACCAAGAAACGAAAGTACCTGGTAATTTAGTTGGCGTGCACGAGCTCTAGTAATTGGTCCAGTATGTATAGCAGCAGGGGCTGTGGGTGTAACAATTGTATTGATGTCCTCATCATCCTCCCCTTCTTGAAATGAAGTCGTCCTCGACGGAAGTTCATCTTCCTCACCCAAATAAGGCTTCAAATCTGCAATGTTAAAAGTGGGACTAACCCCAAAATCTGCAGGCAGCTCAAGTTTATATGCATTATTATTTATTTTCTCTAACACCTTAAAGGGACCATCAGCACGTGGCATTAGCTTTGATTTGCGCAAATCAGGAAATCTATCCTTATGCAAATGTAACCAAACAAGATCTCCAGGTGCAAACACAACATGTTTTCTACCCTTATCTCCAGCAAGTTTATATTTAGCATTCATACGCTCAATGTTTTCCTTAGTTAACTCATGCATTTTTAAAATCAATTCAGCACGTTGTTTAGCATCAAAATTAACCTTCTCCGACGATGGAAGAGGCAACAAATCAATAGGTGCACGAGGTAGGAAACCATACACAACTTCAAAAGGGCACATCTTAGTAGTAGAATGCAATGAACGATTATAAGCAAATTCAATATGAGGCAAGCATTCCTCCCACATTTTCTTATTATTCTTCAAAACAGCCCTAAGCATAGTAGACAACGTTCTATTGACTACTTCAGTTTGTCCATCAGTTTGGGGGTGACAAGTAGTACTAAAAAGCAGTTTAGTCCCCAACTTAGCCCATAAACATCTCCAAAAGTGGCTAAGAAATTTAGTATCACGATCTGAAACAATAGTATTTGGCACACCATGCAAGCGAATAATTTCACGAAAGAACAAATCAGCAACATTAACAGCATCATCGCTTTTATGACATGGTATAAAGTGTGCCATTTTCGAGAATCTATCCACGACAACAAATATGCTATCTGATGAGGACATCAATACAATTGTTACACCCACAGCCCCTGCTGCTATACATACTGGACCAATTACTAGAGCTCGTGCACGCCAACTAAATTACCAGGTACTTTCGTTTCTTGGTAATGATTCTAATGTTCATGAGAATATGATGCTGCCTAAATTGGATACATTTGTTTTGCTTACAAATGAAGGGCCTAGCTTGGAGAAGGATGAACATTGGAGCAAGAACAAGCATGGAGATGATGGCATGCGCAAGGGGAACAAGAACGGAGTTACAAGTGATGATTTCAGGACTTTGAAGCCACCATAATGGGTGCATGAAGCCTTGGACGAAATATACAAGATGCCACTTCCTAAATTTCGTCCCGAGGCTATTTTAGGTGCTGCGTCACCTTATTATTGGGCCAGGCCCATGTAATTTCGAAATACATAAGTATAGGCCATTTTTAGAGTCCGTATGTGTGGGGAAACAAGAGATAGGGTTGATTTCGGACCCCTCCACCAAGGGCCACGAAATTCCCCCCTCTTCCTCCATATATACAGCCCTTAGGGCATCGTTTAGACTTTGGGTTTTGTTTAGATTAAAAGTTCGCCATAGCTGCAACTTCGCGTACTTCGTTTGTGTTCAACGACCAGACAAAGGCGTCACAGAACCCCACCTTGATCAATAAAGCTTTCATCTTATATTCGCAATATCCAGATTGCAATCTTAGTTTCTTGCTTGTTCTTCGTTTGCTCGCAGGAAACAGACCCTCGTGGTCAGGTTGATCGTGCTCCGGCGTGGTCAATAACCTCTCGGAGTTGGTTTAGCGATTGCTAAGGCGCGACGTCCTCACACGTTCGTAGTCGGATCGTCAAAGTCGACTTCCACCAAAGCGAAATCCACCATCTCATCGAAAGACGGGACACCTTTGCCTCTATCACCTTGAGAAGACGTTCGAAACAAAGCTCGATAACAAGTTTAATGAATTGCTCGCGCGTCTTCCACCACCACCACCCGCTGCACCTAACGCACCTCTCCAACAACAACAACAACGACTACCTCCACGTCGCGAAGCAGACCTCCGCCGAGCAAGCCGTGTTCCTCTTGCGTTTGGCCAAACTGTTGGTGCTGCTGTTGATACTTCTGTGGCTCCTGCTGCTGATGCGGAGGAGGATGATTATGTGGGAGATTATGAGGATGAGGTTGATCAAAATCAACACTACGTGCAGCCACCTGTACCACCACCAGCAGGTCGACCTCAGGTATATATTCGTAATGGTAGGCCTGCACCACCACCTCAGGTACGAGATGATGTCCATATTCCTAAACTGAAATTGAATATTCCACCATTTGAGGGTAGATATGTTCCTGATATATATCTTACTTGGGAGTTAGAAACTGAACAACAATTTACACGTTTACAATATCCTGAGGAGAGATGAGTTGCTGCTGCCGTTTGTGCTTTCACTAGTTTTGCATGTGTATGGTGGTCTGAACATTGTAGATTATATCCTATTCCGACTACTTGGGCTGCTTTGAAAACTGCTATGCGTACGCGTTGGGTTCCACCATATTATCAACGTGAATTGCTTCAAAAATTGCAGCGTTTAAGACAAGGGAAAAATTCTGTAGAAGAATATTATCAGGAATTACAAACTGGCATGATTAGATGTGGTATTGTTGAGGAGAATGAAGCTATGCTTGCACGTTTTCTGGGTGGATTAAATAGAGAGATTCAGACCATTCTAGACTATAAGGAGTATACTAATATCACTCGTTTATTCCATCTTGCTTGTAAAGCTGAACGTGAAGTGCAGGATCGACAAGCATTGGGGCGAACTAACTTTTCTGCAGGCCGATCTTCATCATGGACACCACGTGCATCTTCTACTTCAACTGCACCAGCACCTCCATCCGGTGCCACCTCCAGCCGTGATACAAGAAAACAGGCACAACCACCATTATCTGCCAAGAGCGCACCTGCGGGGCCTGCACAGCGTTCTTCTTCTTCCATGGCATCAACAGGGAACACAAGTGATATTATTTGTCGTCATTGTAAGGGAGGAGGTCATTATGCGAGGGAATGCAAATCTCCGCGTGTGATGATTGCTACTGCGGATGGTGGATATGAGTCCGCTAGTGACTATGATGAGGAGACATTGGTTTGGAGACCATCAAAGATCAATATGTGCATGATGCTGATTTTAAAGATGTAATGCAGAATTGTAAAGAAGGAAGAATGTGGAACAAGTTTGTCGTTAATGATGGATTTGTGTTTCGTGCTAACAAGCTATGCATTCCAGCTAGCTCCGTTCGTCTTTTGTTGTTGCAGGAAGCGCATGGAGGAGGATTAATGGGACATTTTGGCGTGAAGAAGACGGAGGACGTACTTGCTACACATTTCTTTTGGCCAAAGATGAGACGGGATGTTGAGCGTTTTATTGCTCGATGCACTACATGTCAAAAAGCTAAGTCACGACTCAATCCTCATGGTTTATATATGCCTTTGCCTGTACCTAGTGTTCCTTGGGAGGATATATCTATGGACTTTGTTTTAGGTTTACCTCGAACAAAGAAGGGGAGGGATAGCATATTTGTTGTCGTGGATAGATTCTCGAAAATGGCACACTTTATACCATGTCATAAAAGCGATGATGCTGTTAATGTTGGTGATTTGTTCTTTCGTGAAATTATTCGCTTGCATGGTGTGCCAAATACTATTGTTTCAGATCGTGATACTAAATTTCTTAGCCACTTTTGGAGATGTTTATGGGCTAAGTTGGGGACTAAACTGCTTTTTAGTACTACTTGTCACCCCCAAACTGATGGACAAACTGAAGTAGTCAATAGAACGTTGTCTACTATGCTTAGGGCTGTTTTGAAGAATAATAAGAAAATGTGGGAGGAATGCTTGCCTCATATTGAATTTGCTTATAATCGTTCATTGCATTCTACTACTAAGATGTGCCCTTTTGAAGTTGTGTATGGTTTCCTACCTCGTGCACCTATTGATTTGTTGCCTCTTCCATCTTCGGAGAAGGTTAATTTTGATGCTAAACAACGTGCTGAATTGATTTTAAAAATGCATGAGTTAACTAAGGAAAACATTGAGCGTATGAATGCGAAATATAAACTTGCTGGAGATAAGGGTAGAAAACATGTTGTGTTTGCACCTGGAGATCTTGTTTGGTTACATTTGCGTAGGGATAGATTTCCTGATTTGCGCAAATCAAAGCTAATGCCACGTGCTGATGGTCCCTTTAAGGTGTTAGAGAAAATAAATGATAATGCATATAAACTTGAGCTGCCTGCAGATTTTGGG
Organism: Triticum dicoccoides; assembly: GCF_002162155.2. Classification (NCBI taxonomy): domain Eukaryota; kingdom Viridiplantae; phylum Streptophyta; class Magnoliopsida; order Poales; family Poaceae; genus Triticum; species Triticum dicoccoides. Next base: position 224,549,844 of record NC_041380.1, on the reverse strand, counting down.
GTTAGTCCCACTTTTAACATTGCAGATTTGAAGCCTTATTTGGGTGAGGAAGATGAACTTCCGTCGAGGACGACTTCATTTCAAGAAGGGGAGGATGATGAGGACATCAATACAATTGTTACACCCACAGCCCCTGCTGCTATACATACTGGACCAATTACTAGAGCTCGTGCACGCCAACTAAATTACCAGGTACTTTCGTTTCTTGGTAATGATTCTAATGTTCATGAGAATATGATGCTGCCTAAATTGGATACATTTGTTTTGCTTACAAATGAAGGGCCTAGCTTGGAGAAGGATGAACATTGGAGCAAGAACAAGCATGGAGATGATGGCATGCGCAAGGGGAACAAGAATGGAGTTACAAGTGATGATTTCAGGACTTTGAAGCCACCATAATGGGTGCATGAAGCCTTGGACGAAATATACAAGATGCCACTTCATAAATTTCGTCCCGCGGCTATTTTAGGTGTTGCGTCACCTTATTATTGGGCCAGGCCCATGTAATTTCGAAATACATAAGTATAGGCTATTTTTAGAGTCCGTATGTGTGGGGAAACAAGAGATAGGGTTGATTTCGGACTCCTCCACCAAGGGCCACGAAATTCCCCCCTCTTCCTCCATATATACAGCCCTTAGGGCATCGTTTAGACTTTGGGTTTTGTTTAGATTAAAAGTTTGCCATAGCTGCAACTTCGCGTACTTCGTTTGTGTTCAACGACCAGACAAAGGCGTCACAGAACCCCACCTTGATCAATAAAGCTTTCATCTTATATTCGCAATATCCAGATTGCAATCTCAGTTTCTTGCTTGTTCTTCGTTTGCTCGCAGGAAACAGACCCTCGTGGTCAGGTTGATCGTGCTCCGGCGTGGTCAATAACCTCTCGGAGTTGGTTTAGCGATTGCTAAGGCGCGACGTCCTCGCACGTTCGTAGTCGGATCGTCAAAGTCGACTTCCACCAAAGCGAAATCCACCATCTCATCGAAAGACGGGACACCTTTGCCTCTATCAGAACCAATCTGAGCCTTTGCATAATCTTTTTAGGGTTTTGCTTTGTTGAATTTGCGGTTGCATCGTCGTGTCTAGTTGCTGGTCTTAGAATCTAGTCTTTTAGAGTTTCGAGTTCTGGTCATAAGTTGTCACGCCGCCGCCGCACCATCATCATCACACCTGCCATCTACCTCCACCGCTTATCCGCCACCGCTTCGAATCCGTATCCATATACCACCACAGCTGTCATATACCACCACCGCTGCCATCTACCACCATATATCCACCACCAATCCGAGTTCTTGTCATATTAGGTTTGTTTTCGAGATCCATCTAGATTCCGATTCGTGTTTCCTTGCCGGAGTAGGTTTCGGAAAAAAAAAAGAGTCGGGTAGCCACGCTCCGTTTAGGCCCAAAATTTTTCGAAAACGCATTTTTCGAAAAAATTTCTGGCTATCCTATTTTTAGGTGTTTCTGAGTGTTTTGAGACAGGTGCCATTATAGGAAGTTTTTTTGACCCGTTTCCAGTTTTTGGGTCCGGGCAGTCGAAAAAAAAAAATTGGTCGAAAAAATCTGCACAGCGTTCTTCTTCTTCCATGGCATCAACAGGGCACACAAGTGATATTATTTGTCGTCGTTGTAAGGGAGGAGGTCATTATGCGAGAGAATGCAAATCTCCGCGTGTGATGATTGCTACCGCGGATGGTGGATATGAGTCCGCTAGTGACTATGATGAGGAGACTTTGGCTCTTATTACACGTGAAGAACATGGTGGAGATGATTCTGATCATGAGACGCAATACATGGCTCCTGAAGACGCTGACAGGTATGAATGTTTAGTTGCTCAACGTGTTTTGAGTGTGCAGGTCACACAAGCTGAGCAAAATCAGAGGCACAATTTGTTCCATACCAAGGGAGTTGTGAAGGAACGTTCTGTGCGCGTCATCATAGACGGAGGGAGCTGCAACAACTTGGCTAGCATGGAGATGGTGGAGAAGCTTTCTCTCACCACAAGACCACATCCACATCCTTACTACATCCAATGGTTCAACAATAGCGGCAAGGTTAAGGTAACACGTACTGTTCGTGTGCATTTTAGTATCTCTACATATGATGATTATGTTGATTGTGATGTGGTACCTATGCAAGCATGTTCCTTATTACTTGGTAGACCATGGCAATTTGATAAAAATTCTGTACACCATGGTAGAAACAATCACTATACTCTTGTTCATAAGGATAAAAATATTACTTTGCTTCCTATGACTCCTGATTCCATTTTGAAAGATGATATTAATAGAGCTAATAAAGCAAAACAGGAGACGAATAAGAGTGAAAATCAGATTGTGGCAAAAGAATTTGAGCAACAAATGAAGCCTAATAATAAACCATCTAGTGTTGCTTCTGAAATTAAATTGAAAAGTGCATGTTTATTTGCCACCAAATCTGATATTGATGAGCTAGATTTCAGCAAATCTCTTTGCTATGCTTTTGTGTGCAAAGAGGCATTATTTTCATTCGAGGACGTGCCTTCCTCTTTGCCTCCTGCTGTCACTAACATTTTGCAGGAGTTCGCTGACGTCTTTCCACAAGACGTGCCACCGGGATTACCGCCTATTCGAGGGATTGAGCATCAAATTGACTTAATTCCCGGTGCTTCACTGCCAAACCGTGCACCATACCGTACCAATCCAGAGGAGACGAAGGAGATTATGCGTCAAGTACAAGAGCTGCTCGACAAAGGTTATATACGCGAATCCTTTAGTCCTTGTGCTGTTCCTATTATTCTAGTGCCGAAAAAGGATGGTACATCACGTATGTGTGTTGATTGTAGAGGCATTAATAATATTACTATTCGTTATCGTCATCCTATTCCTAGGCTAGATGATATGCTTGATGAATTGAGTGGCTCTACAATATTCTCCAAAGTTGATTTGCGTAGTGGATGCCATCAAATTCGTATGAAATTGGGAGATGAATGGAAAACAGCATTTAAAACTAAGTTTGGATTATATGAGTGGTTAGTCATGCCTTTTGGGTTAACTAATGCGCCTAGTACTTTCATGAGACTAATGAACGAAGTTTTACGTGCTTTCATTGGACGATTTGTGGTAGTCTATTTTGATGATATACTGATTTATAGCAGATCTTTGGAAGAACATTTGGAACATTTACGTGCTGTTTTTATTGCTCTACGTGATGCACGTTTGTTTGGTAACCTTGGGAAGTGCACCTTTTGCACCGACCGAGTATCTTTTCTTGGCTATGTTGTTACTCCACAGGGAATTGAAGTTGACAAAGCCAAGATTGAAGCTATTGAGAGTTGGCCGCAGCCCAAAACGGTCACACAAGTGAGGAGTTTTCTTGGCCTCGCTGGATTCTATAGGCGTTTTGTGAGAGAGCACCATTGCTGCACCTCTCAACGAGCTTACAAAGAAGGATGTGCCTTTTGTTTGGGGTACCGCACAGGAAGAAGCCTTCACGGTATTGAAAGATAAGTTGACACATGCTCCTTTACTCCAACTTCCTGATTTTAATAAGACTTTTGAGCTTGAATGTGATGCTAGTGGAATTGGATTAGGAGGTGTGTTATTACAAGATGGCAAACCTGTTGCATACTTTTCTGAAAAATTGAGTGGGCCTAGTCTGAATTATTCTACTTATGATAAAGAATTATATGCTCTTGTTCGGACTTTAGAAACATGGCAACATTATTTATGGCCCAAAGAATTTGTTATACATTCTGATCATGAATCTTTGAAACATATTAAAAGTCAAGCTAAACTGAATCGTAGACATGCTAAATGGGTTGAATTCATTGAGACTTTCCCTTATGTCATTAAACACAAGAAGGGAAAAGAAAATGTTATTGCTGATGCATTGTCTAGTCGCTATACTATGCTTTCACAACTTGACTTCAAAATATTTGGTTTGGAGACCATCAAAGATCAATATGTGCATGATGCTGATTTTAAAGATGTAATGCAGAATTGTAAAGAAGGAAGAATGTGGAACAAGTTTGTCGTTAACGATGGATTTGTGTTTCGTGCTAACAAGCTATGCATTCCAGCTAGCTCCGTTCGTCTTTTGTTGTTGCAGGAAGCGCATGGAGGAGGATTAATGGGACATTTTGGCGTGAAGAAGACGGAGGACATACTTGCTACACATTTCTTTTGGCCAAAGATGAGACGGGATGTTGAGCGTTTTATTGCTCGATGCACTACATGTCAAAAAGCTAAGTCACGACTCAATCCTCATGGTTTATATATGCCTTTGCCTGTACCTAGTGTTCCTTGGGAGGATATATCTATGGACTTTGTTTTAGGTTTACCTCGAACAAAGAAGGGGAGGGATAGCATATTTGTTGTCGTGGATAGATTCTCGAAAATGGCACACTTTATACCATGTCATAAAAGCGATGATGCTGTTAATGTTGCTGATTTGTTCTTTCGTGAAATTATTCGCTTGCATGGTGTGCCAAATACTATTGTTTCAGATCGTGATACTAAATTTCTTAGCCACTTGTGGAGATGTTTATGGGCTAAGTTGGGGACTAAACTGCTTTTTAGTACTACTTGTCACCCCCAAACTGATGGACAAACTGAAGTAGTCAATAGAACGTTGTCTACTATGCTTAGGGCTGTTTTGAAGAATAATAAGAAAATGTGGGAGGAATGCTTGCCTCATATTGAATTTGCTTATAATCGTTCATTGCATTCTACTACTAAGATGTGCCCTTTTGAAGTTGTGTATGGTTTCCTACCTCGTGCACCTATTGATTTGTTGCCTCTTCCATCGTCGGAGAAGGTTAATTTTGATGCTAAACAACGTGCTGAATTGATTTTAAAAATGCATGAGTTAACTAAGGAAAACATTGAGCGTATGAATGCTAAATATAAACTTGCTGGAGATAAGGGTAGAAAACATGTTGTGTTTGCACCTGGAGATCTTGTTTGGTTACATTTGCATAAGGATAGATTTCCTGATTTGCGCAAATCAAAGCTAATGCCACGTGCTGATGGTCCCTTTAAGGTGTTAGAGAAAATAAATAATAATGCATATAAACTTGAGCTGCCTGCAGATTTTGGGGTTAGTCCCACTTTTAACATTGCAGATTTGAAGCCTTATTTGGGTGAGGAAGATGAACTTCCGTCGAGGACGACTTCATTTCAAGAAGGGGAGGATGATGAGGACATCAATACAATTGTTACACCCACAGCCCCTGCTGCTATACATACTGGACCAATTACTAGAGCTCGTGCACGCCAACTAAATTACCAGGTACTTTCGTTTCTTGGTAATGATTCTAATGTTCATGAGAATATGATGCTGCCTAAATTGGATACATTTGTTTTGCTTACAAATGAAGGGCCTAGCTTGGAGAAGGATGAACATTGGAGCAAGAACAAGCATGGAGATGATGGCATGCGCAAGGGGAACAAGAATGGAGTTACAAGTGATGATTTCAGGACTTTGAAGCCACCATAATGGGTGCATGAAGCCTTGGACGAAATATACAAGATGCCACTTCATAAATTTCGTCCCGCGGCTATTTTAGGTGTTGCGTCACCTTATTATTGGGCCAGGCCCATGTAATTTCGAAATACATAAGTATAGGCTATTTTTAGAGTCCGTATGTGTGGGGAAACAAGAGATAGGGTTGATTTCGGACTCCTCCACCAAGGGCCACGAAATTCCCCCCTCTTCCTCCATATATACAGCCCTTAGGGCATCGTTTAGACTTTGGGTTTTGTTTAGATTAAAAGTTTGCCATAGCTGCAACTTCGCGTACTTCGTTTGTGTTCAACGACCAGACAAAGGCGTCACAGAACCCCACCTTGATCAATAAAGCTTTCATCTTATATTCGCAATATCCAGATTGCAATCTCAGTTTCTTGCTTGTTCTTCGTTTGCTCGCAGGAAACAGACCCTCGTGGTCAGGTTGATCGTGCTCCGGCGTGGTCAATAACCTCTCGGAGTTGGTTTAGCGATTGCTAAGGCGCGACGTCCTCGCACGTTCGTAGTCGGATCGTCAAAGTCGACTTCCACCAAAGCGAAATCCACCATCTCATCGAAAGACGGGACACCTTTGCCTCTATCAGAACCAATCTGAGCCTTTGCATAATCTTTTTAGGGTTTTGCTTTGTTGAATTTGCGGTTGCATCGTCGTGTCTAGTTGCTGGTCTTAGAATCTAGTCTTTTAGAGTTTCGAGTTCTGGTCATAAGTTGTCACGCCGCCGCCGCACCATCATCATCACACCTGCCATCTACCTCCACCGCTTATCCGCCACCGCTTCGAATCCGTATCCATATACCACCACAGCTGTCATATACCACCACCGCTGCCATCTACCACCATATATCCACCACCAATCCGAGTTCTTGTCATATTAGGTTTGTTTTCGAGATCCATCTAGATTCCGATTCGTGTTTCCTTGCCGGAGTAGGTTTCGGAAAAAAAAAAGAGTCGGGTAGCCACGCTCCGTTTAGGCCCAAAATTTTTCGAAAACGCATTTTTCGAAAAAATTTCTGGCTATCCTATTTTTAGGTGTTTCTGAGTGTTTTGAGACAGGTGCCATTATAGGAAGTTTTTTTTGACCCGTTTCCAGTTCTTGGGTCCGGGCAGTCGAAAAAAAAAATTGTCGAAAAAAAAAATTTCGTGCCCATCCTGTCAGTTTGACCTAGGAAGAGTTTTGAGACACTCGCCATTATAGTGATTTTTTGCACAAAAAAAAGCAGCGCAAAAAAAAAAGAGCGCAAAAAAAAAGAGAGCGAAAAGAAAATTTTCAGAGTGTGCTTTTCCCTTGTTTACGTGCCGCGCCGTGATTTTGTTGATGTTCTAGGCTCGCGTCTCCAGCACAGTCTAGCTTAGGACCAGCACAGTACCGTCGTTGAGCGTTTATTCAACTTTGCATCTTTAAATTGATTATTGCTGACCCTTTTTGCTACCATACTATAAGCCTTCCCAGCTCCACATACATCTACATCGTGTGTTTGACTCTCCCTGGTAATCGCTCTATCCAAGCTTTGAGAGTTTTTGACTACAACGGTTGCCGATCACCGCCTGCTGCTGGGTAAGAACTGGTAAGAATTTGAGATTTGTTTGACGGATTTGTGATACACCACCACCACTTCTTAGTAGTCTGTAGGATCATATTCTTGTTTGTTTCTATTGCTGCTAACCATGCCAGGATCACAAGCCGACGAGATTGACTGGGAGAACTTATCGAACAAGGAGCTTCATGATAAGTTTCAGCAAATGATGACTGAACAGGTACAAGATGTGCTGAACAATTTTGAAGAGGCCATGGAGAAGATCACTGGCCTTGAGAAGACGTTCGAAACAAAGCTCGATAACAGATTTAATGAACTGCTTGCGCGTCTTCCACCACCGGCTGCACCTGTCGCACCTCTGCAACAACAACAACTACGCCCCCTTCCGAATCAGTATGGACGAGCACAGCGTGTTCCTATTGAGCCAGGACAAAATTCTGGTGCCGCTGCTACTGCTGTTGGTGCTTCTTTGGCTCCTGCTACTGCTGCTGGTACCCAGGAGGAGGATGAGTATGCGGGCGATTATGAGGATGAGGTTGATCAAAATCAGATCTACGAGCAGCCACAGCACCACCACCAGCAGGTCGACCTCAGGTATATATTCGTAATGGTAAGCCTGCACCACCACCTCAGGTATGAGATGATGTCCATATTCCTAAACTGAAATTGAATATTCCACCATTTGAGGGTAGATACGTTCATGATATATATCTTACTTGGGAGTTAGAAACTGAACAACGATTTACATGTTTACAATATCCTGAGGAGAGACGAGTTGCTGCTGCTGTTTGTGCTTTCACTAGTTTTGCATGTGTATGGTGGTCTGAACATTGTAGATTATATCCTATTCCAACTACTTGGGCTGCTTTGAGAACTGCTATGCGTACGCGTTGGGTTCCACCATATTATCAACGTGAATTGCTTCAAAAATTGCATCGTTTAAGACAAGGGAAAAATTCTGTAGAAGAATATTATCAGTAATTACAAACTGGCATGATTAGATGTGGTATTGTTGAGGAGAATGAAGCTATGCTTGCACGTTTTCTGGGTGGATTAAATAGAGAGATTCAGACCATTCTAGACTATAAGGAGTATACTAATATCACTCGTTTATTCCATCTTGCTTGTAAAGCTGAACGTGAAGTGCAGGATCGACAAGCATTGGGGCGAACTAACTTTTCTGCAGGCCGACCTTCATCATGGACACCACGTGCATCTTCTACTTCAGCTGCACCATCACCTCCATCCGGTGCCACCTCCAGCCGTGATACAAGAGAACAGGCACAACCACCATTATCTGCCAAGAGCGCACCTGCGGGGCCTGCACAACGTTCTTCTTCTTCCATGGCATCAACAGGGCACACAAGTGATATTATTTGTCATCGTTGTAAGGGAGGAGGTCATTATGCGAGGGAATGCAAATCTCCGCGTGTGATGATTGCTACCGCGGATGGTGGATATGAGTCCGCTAGTGACTATGATGAGGAGACATTGGCTCTTATTACACGTGAAGAACATGGTGGAGATGATTCTGATCATGAGACGCAATACATGGCTCCTGAAGACGCTGACAGGTATGAATGTTTAGTTGCTCAACGTGTTTTGAGTGTGCAGGTCACACAAGCTGAGCAAAATCAGAGGCACAATTTGTTCCATACCAAGGGAGTTGTGAAGGAACGTTCTGTGCGCGTCATAATGGACGGAGGGAGCTGCAACAACTTGGCTAGCATGGAGATGGTGGAGAAGCTTTCTCTCACCACAAGACCACATCCACATCCTTACTACATCCAATGGTTCAACAACAGCGGCAAGGTTAAGGTAACACGTACTGTTCGTGTGCATTTTAGTATCTCTACATATGCTGATTATGTTGATTGTGATGTGGTACCTATGCAAGCATGTTCCTTATTACTTGGTAGACCATGGCAATTTGATAAAAATTCTGTACACCATGGTAGAAACAATCACTATACTCTTGTTCATAAGGATAAAATTATTACTTTGCTTCCTATGACTCCTGATTCCATTTTGAAAGATGATATTAATAGAGCTAATAAAGCACAACAGGAGAAGAATAAGAGTGAAAATCAGATTGTGGCAAAAGAATTTGAGCAACAAATGAAGCCTAATAATAAACCATCTAGTGTTGCTTCTGAAATTAAATTGAAAAGTGCATGTTTATTTGCCACCAAATCTGATATTGATGAGCTAGATTTCAGCAAATCTGTTTGCTATGCTTTTGTGTGCAAAGAGGCATTATTTTCATTCGAGGACGTGCCTTCCTCTTTGCCTCCTGCTGTCACTAACATTTTGCAGGAGTTCGCTGACGTTTTTCCACAAGACGTGCCACCGGGATTACCGCCTATTCGAGGGATTGAGCATCAGATTGACTTAATTCCCGGTGCTTCACTGCCAAACCGTGCACCATACCGTACCAATCCAGTGGAGACGAAGGAGATTATGCGTCAAGTACAAGAGCTTCTCGACAAAGGTTATATACGTGAATCCCTTAGTCCTTGTGCTGTTCCTATTATTCTAGTGCCGAAAAAGGATGGTACATCACGTATGTGTGTTGATTGTAGAGGCATTAATAATATTACTATTCGTTATCGTCATCCTATTCCTAGGCTAGATGATATGCTTGATGAATTGAGTGGCTCTACAATATTCTCCAAACTTGATTTGCGTAGTGGCTACCATCAAATTCGTATGAAATTGTGAGATGAATGGAAAACAGCATTTAAAACTAAGTTTGGATTATATGAGTGGTTAGTCATGCCTTTTGGGTTAACTAATGCACCTAGTACTTTCATGAGATTAATGAACGAAGTTTTACGTGCTTTCATTGGACGATTTGTGGTAGTTTACTTTGATGACATATTGATTTATAGCAGATCTTTGGAAGAACATTTGGAACATTTACGTGCTGTTTTTATTGCTCTACGTGATGCACGTTTGTTTGGTAACCTTGGGAAGTGCACCTTTTGCACCGACCGAGTATTTTTTCTTGGCTATGTTGTTACTCCACAGGGAATTGAAGTTGATAAAGCCAAGATTGAAGCTATTGAGAGTTGGCCGCAGCCCAAAACGGTCACACAAGTGAGGAGTTTTCTTGGCCTCGCTGGATTCTATAGGCGTTTTGTGAGAGATTTCAGCACCATTGCTGCACCTCTCAATGAGCTTACAAAGAAAGATGTGCCTTTTCTTTGGGGTACCGCACAGGAAGAAGCCTTCACGGTATTGAAAGATAAGTTGACACTTGCTCCTTTACTCCAACTTCCTGATTTTAATAAGACTTTTGAGCTTGAATGTGATGCTAGTGGAATTGGATTAGGAGGTGTGTTATTACAAGATGGCAAACCTGTTGCATACTTTTCTGAAAAATTGAGTGGGCCTAGTCTGAATTAGTCTACTTATGATAAAGAATTATATGCTCTTGTTCGGACTTTAGAAACATGGCAACATTATTTATGGCCCAAAGAATTTGTTATACATTCTGATCATGAATCTTTGAAACATATTAAAAGTCAAGCTAAACTGAATCGTAGACATGCTAAATGGGTTGAATTCATTGAGACTTTCCCTTATGTCATTAAACACAAGAAGGGAAAAGAAAATGTTATTGCTGATGCATTGTCTCGTCGCTATACTATGCTTTCACAACTTGACTTCAAAATATTTGGTTTGGAGACCATCAAAGATCAATATGTGCATGATGCTGATTTTAAAGATGTAATGCAGAATTGTAAAGAAGGAAGAATGTGGAACAAGTTTGTTGTTAACGATGGATTTGTCTTTCGTGCTAACAAGCTATGCATTCCAGCTAGCTCCGTTCGTCTTTTGTTGTTGCAGGAGGCGCATGGAGGAGGATTAATGGGACACTTTGGCGTGAAGAAGACGGAGGACGTACTTGCTACACATTTCTTTTGGCCAAAGATGAGACGGGATATTGAGCGTTTTATTGCTCGCTGCACTACATGTCAAAAAGCTAAGTCACGGCTCAATCCTCATGGTTTATATATGCCTTTGCCTGTACCTACTGTTCCTTGGGAGGATATATCTATGGACTTTGTTTTAGGTTTACCTCGAACAAAGAAGGGGAGGGATAGCATATTTGTTGTCGTGGATAGATTCTCGAAAATGGCACACTTTATACCATGTCATAAAAGTGATGATGCTGTTAATGTTGCTGATTTGTTCTTTCGTGAAATTATTCGCTTGCATGGTGTGCCAAATACTATTGTTTCAGATCGTGATACTAAATTTCTTAGCCACTTTTGGAGATGTTTATGAGCTAAGTTGGGGACTAAACTGCTTTTTAGTACTACTTGTCACCCCCAAACTGATGGACAAACTGAAGTAGTCAATAGAACGTTGTCTACTATGCTTAGGGCTGTTTTGAAGAATAATAAGAAAATGTGGGAGGAATGCTTGCCTCATATTGAATTTGCTTATAATCGTTCATTGCATTCTACTACTAAGATGTGCCCTTTTGAAGTTGTGTATGGTTTCCTACCTCGTGCACCTATTGATTTGTTGCCTCTTCCATCTTCGGAGAAGGTTAATTTTGATGCTAAACAACGTGCTGAATTGATTTTAAAAATGCATGAGTTAACTAAGGAAAACATTGAGCGTATGAATGCTAAATATAAACTTGCTGGAGATAAGGGTAGAAAACATGTTGTGTTTGCACCTGGAGATCTTGTTTGGTTACATTTGCGTAAGGATAGATTTCCTGATTTGCGTAAATCAAAGTTAATGCCACGTGCTGATGGTCCCTTTAAGGTGTTAGAGAAAATAAAAATAATGCATATAAACTTGAGCTGCCTGCAGATTTTGGGGTTAGTCCCACTTTTAACATTGCAGATTTGAAGCCTTATTTGGGTGAGGAAGATGAACATCCGTCGAGGACGACTTGATTTCAAGAAGGGGAGGATGATGAGGACATCAATACAATTGGTACACCCACAGCCCCTGCTGCTATACATACTGGACCAATTACTAGAGCTCGTGCACGCCAACTAAATTACCAGGTACTTACGTTTCTTGGTAATGATTCTAATGTTCATGAGAATATGATGCTGCCTAAATTGGATACATTTGTTTTGCTTACAAATGAAGGGCCTAGCTTGGAGAAGGATGAACATTGGAGCAAGAACAAGCATGGAGATGATGGCATGCGCAAGGGGAACAAGAACGGAGTTACAAGTGATGATTTCAGGACTTTGAAGCCACCATAATGGGTGCATGAAGCCTTGGACGAAATATACAAGATGCCACTTCATAAATTTCGTCCCGAGGCTATTATAGGTGCTGCGTCACCTTATTATTGGGCCAGGCCCATGTAATTTCGAAATACATAAGCATAGGCTATTTTTAGAGTCCGTATGTGTGGGGAAACAAGAGATAGGGTTGATTTCGGACCCCTCCACCAAGGGTCACGAAATTCCCCCCCTCTTCCTCCATATATACAGCCCTTAGGGCATCGTTTAGACTTTGGGTTTTGTTTAGATTAAAAGTTCGCCATAGCTGCAACTTCGCATACTTCGTTTGTGTTCAACGACCAGAGAAAGGCGTCACAGAACCCCACCTTGATCAATAAAGCTTTCATCTTATATTCGCAATATCCAGATTGCAATCTTAGTTTCTTGCTTGTTCTTCGTTTGCTCGCAGGAAACAGACCCTCGTGGTCAGGTTGATCATGCTCCGGCGTGGTCAATAACCTCTCGGAGTTGGTTTAGCGATTGCTAAGGCGCGACGTCCTCGCACGTTCGTAGTCGGATCGTCAAAGTCGACTTCCACCAAAGCGATATCCATCATCTCATCGAAAGACGGGACACCTTTGCCTCTATCACTAAGGGATTCGCGTATATAACCTTTGTCGAGAAGCTCTTGTACTTGACGCATAATCTCCTTCGTCTCCTCTGGATTGGTACGGTATGGTGCACGGTTTGGCAGTGAAGCACCGGGAATTAAGTCAATCTGGTGCTCAATCCCTCGAATAGGCGGTAATCCCGGTGGCACGTCTTGTGGAAAGACGTCAGCGAACTCCTGCAAAATGTTAGTGACAGCAGGAGGCAAAGAGGAAGGCACGTCCTCGAATGAAAATAATGCCTCTTTGCACACAAAAGCATAGCAAACAGATTTGCTGAAATCTAGCTCATCAATATCAGATTTGGTGGCAAATAAACATGCACTTTTCAATTTAATTTCAGAAGCAACACTAGATGGTTTATTATTAGGCTTCATTTGTTGCTCAAATTCTTTTGCCACAATCTGATTTTCACTCTTATTCGTCTCCTGTTTTGCTTTATTAGCTCTATTAATATCATCTTTCAAAATGGAATCAGGAGTCATAGGAAGCAAAGTAATATTTTTATCCTTATGAACAAGAGTATAGTGATTGTTTCTACCATGGTGTACAGAATTTTTATGAAATTGCCACGGTCTACCAAGTAATAAGGAACATGCTTGCATAGGTACCACATCACAATCAACATAATCAGCATATGTAGAGATACTAAAATGCACACGAACAGTACGTGTTACCTTAACCTTGCCGCTGTTGTTGAACCATTGGATGTAGTAAGGATGTGGATGTGGTCTTGTGGTGAGAGAAAGCTTCTCCACCATCTCCATGCTAGCCAAGTTGTTGCAGCTCCCTCCATCTATTATGACGCGCACAGAACGTTCCTTCACAACTCCCTTGGTATGGAACAAATTGTGCCTCTGATTTTGCTCAGCTTGTGTGACCTGCACACTCAAAACACGTTGAGCAACTAAACATTCATACCTGTCAGCGTCTTCAGGAGCCATGTATTGCGTCTCATGATCAGAATCATCTCCACCATGTTCTTCACGTGTAATAAGAGCCAATGTCTCCTCATCATAGTCACTAGCGGACTCATATCCACCATCCGCGGTAGCAATCATCACACGCGGAGATTTGCATTCCCTCGCATAATGACCTCCTCCCTTACAACGACGACAAATAATATCACTTGTGTGCCCTGTTGATGCCATGGAAGAAGAAGAACGCTGTGCAGGACCCGCAGGTGCGCTCTTGGAAGATAATGGTGGTTGTGCCTGTTTTCTTGTATCACGGCTGGAGGTCGCACCGGATGGAGGTGCTGGTGCAGTTGAAGTAGAAGATGCACGTGGTGTCCATGATGAAGGTCGGCCTGCAGAAAAGTTAGTTCGCCCCAATGCTTGTCGATCCTGCACTTCACGTTCAGCTTTACAAGCAAGATGGAATAAACGAGTGATATTAGTATACTCCTTATAGTCTAGAATGGTCTGAATCTCTCTATTTAATCCACCCAGAAAACGTGCAAGCATAGCTTCATTCTCCTCAACAATACCACATCTAATCATGCCAGTTTGTAATTCCTGATAATATTCTTCTACAGAATTTTTCCCTTGTCTTAAACGCTGCAATTTTTGAAGCAATTCACGTTGATAATATGGTGGAACCCAACGCGTACGCATAGCAATTTTCAAAGCAGCCCAAGTAGTTGGAATAGGATATAATCTACAATGTTCAGACCACCATACACATGCAAAACTAGTGAAAGCACAAACGGCAGCAGCAACTCGTCTCTCCTCAGGATATTGTAAACATGTAAATCGTTGTTTAGTTTCTAACTCCCAAGTAAGATATATATCAGGAACATATCTTGATAGAGGCGGGGTGTCCCGATCTTTCGATGAGATGATAACTATCGATTTGGTGGAGACGACTTTGACGATCCGACTACAAACGTGCAATGACGTTGTGCCTTAGCAATCGCTAAACCAACTCCGAAAGGTTATTGACCACGCCGGAGCACGATCAACCTGACCACGAAGGTCTATTCCTGCAAGCAATCGAAGAACAAGCAAGAATATGATAAAAGCAATCTGAATATCGCGAATATGTATGAAGTATTAATAATGGTGGGGATCCGAAAAGTGGTCTTGGTCTGGTCGTTGGACACAAACGAAGCACACGAAGTTGCAATGGCTAACTTTTAACTAAACAAATCCCAAGAAAAAATCTACTAGATGGATCTACTTATATAGGAGCAAGGGGTGGCGGCCAAGGAGGTGGGAGGACGTCCCAAGGCAGCCTAAAACTAACCCTAGGTCGTACAAGGCTCATGGGCCCAAGTGGAGGTGATGTAACACCTTTGGACTTGTAGTTTGACTCGGATTCTGCTGCAGCATCAGATTGTTTCGTCCACAACTCGACGCTCCGGACGAATTTGAAGGTGATTCCAATTGGGTTGGAAAGTGCACGAAATCTAGTTTCCAACAAAAAAAGAATCACCCAATTCGGAGTCCGTATGAAAAATTTGTGTGCGTTTTGAGTCAGGTGTGTCTGTGCAGTCCGAATCTGAATCCAGAACGTGAGAGACTTGGACTCTATCTTCTCTTGGGCCAAAAGTGACGTGAGAGAACTTTTTGGACAGCAAATAAACATCTCTTTCTTCCTTATCTTCATATGTGGATTGTACAAATGTCCCATACACCTGCAATTAGACAAAACACAAAAGTGTGTGAAGTATTTTTGTTCTGGATAACATAAATAGATTATTGAATAGTTTGCACTAGAAATCACCTGACAAATATGCATATATGCAATATTTTTGGTCATATCCAGGGTAGTCATGTCCTCATCACAAGAAAACAGGCACAACCACCATTATCTGCCAAGAGCGCATCTGCGGGGCCTGCACAGCGTTCTTCTTCTTCCATGGCATCAACAGGGCACACAAGTGATATTATTTGTCGTCGTTGTAAGGGAGGAGGTCATTATGCGAGAGAATGCAAATCTCCGCGTGTGATGATTGCTACCGCGGATGGTGGATATGAGTCAGCTAGTGACTATGATGAGGAGACTTTGGCTCTTATTACACGTGAAGAACATGGTGGAGATGATTCTGATCATGAGACGCAATACATGGCTCCTGAAGACGCTGACAGGTATGAATGTTTAGTTGCTCAACGTGTTTTGAGTGTGCAGGTCACACAAGCTGAGCAAAATCAGAGGCACAATTTGTTCCATACCAAGGGAGTTGTGAAGGAACGTTCTGTGCGCGTCATAATAGATGGAGGGAGCTGCAACAACTTGGCTAGCATGGAGATGGTGGAGAAGCTTTCTCTCACCACAAGACCACATCCACATCCTTACTACATCCAATGGTTCAACAACAGCGGCAAGGTTAAGGTAACACGTACTGTTCGTGTGCATTTTAGTATCTCTACATATGCTGATTATGTTGATTGTGATGTGGTACCTATGCAAGCATGTTCCTTATTACTTGGTAGACCGTGGCAATTTCATAAAAATTCTGTACACCATGGTAGAAACAATCACTATACTCTTGTTCATAAGGATAAAAATATTACTTTGCTTCCTATGACTCCTGATTCCATTTTGAAAGATGATATTAATAGAGCTAATAAAGCAAAACAGGAGACGAATAAGAGTGAAAATCAGATTGTGGCAAAAGAATTTGAGCAACAAATGAAGCCTAATAATAAACCATCTAGTGTTGCTTCTGAAATTAAATTGAAAAGTGCATGTTTATTTGCCACCAAATCTGATATTGATGAGCTAGATTTCAGCAAATCTGTTTGCTATGCTTTTGTGTGCAAAGAGGCATTATTTTCATTCGAGGACGTGCCTTCCTCTTTGCCTCCTGCTGTCACTAACATTTTGCAGGAGTTCGCTGACGTCTTTCCACAAGACGTGCCACCGGGATTACCGCCTATTCGAGGGATTGAGCATCAAATTGACTTAATTCCCGGTGCTTCACTGCCAAACCGTGCACCATACCGTACCAATCCAGAGGAGACGAAGGAGATTATGCGTCAAGTACAAGAGCTGCTCGACAAAGATTATATACGCGAATCCCTTAGTCCTTGTGCTGTTCCTATTATTCTAGTGCCGAAAAAGGATGGTACATCACGTATGTGTGTTGATTGTAGAGGCATTAATAATATTACTATTCGTTATCATCATCCTATTCCTAGGCTAGATGATATGCTTGATGAATTGAGTGGTTCTACAATATTCTCCAAAGTTGATTTGCGTAGTGGATACCATCAAATTCGTATGAAATTGGGAGATGAATGGAAAACAGCATTTAAAACTAAGTTTGGATTATATGAGTGGTTAGTCATGCCTTTTGGGTTAACTAATGCGCCTAGTACTTTCATGAGACTAATGAACGAAGTTTTACGTGCTTTCATTGGACGATTTGTGGTAGTCTATTTTGATGATATACTGATTTATAGCAGATCTTTGGAAGAACATTTGGAACATTTACGTGCTGTTTTTATTGCTCTACGTGATGCACGTTTGTTTGGTAACCTTGGGAAGTGCACCTTTTGCACCGACCGAGTATCTTTTCTTGGCTATGTTGTTACTCCACAGGGAATTGAAGTTGACAAAGCCAAGATTGAAGCTATTGAGAGTTGGCCACAGCCCAAAACGGTCACACAAGTGAGGAGTTTTCTTGGCCTCGCTGGATTCTATCGGCGTTTTGTGAGAGATTTCAGCACCATTGCTGCACCTCTCAACGAGCTTACAAAGAAGGATGTGCCTTTTGTTTGGGGTTCCGCACAGGAAGAAGCCTTCACGGTATTGAAAGATAAGTTGACACATGCTCCTTTACTCCAACTTCCTGATTTTAATAAGACTTTTGAGCTTGAATGTGATGCTAGTGGAATTGGATTAGGAGGTGTGTTATTACAAGATGGCAAACCTGTTGCATACTTTTCTGAAAAATTGAGTGGGCCTAGTCTGAATTATTCTACTTATGATAAAGAATTATATGCTCTTGTTCGGACTTTAGAAACATGGCAACATTATTTATGGCCCAAAGAATTTGTTATACATTCTGATCATGAATCTTTGAAACATATTAAAAGTCAAGCTAAACTGAATCGTAGACATGCTAAATGGGTTGAATTCATTGAGACTTTCCCTTATGTCATTAAACACAAGAAGGGAAAAGAAAATGTTATTGCTGATGCATTGTCTCGTCGCTATACTATGCTTTCACAACTTGACTTCAAAATATTTGGTTTGGAGACCATCAAAGATCAATATGTGCATGATACTGATTTTAAAGATGTAATGCAGAATTGTAAAGAAGGAAGAATGTGGAACAAGTTTGTCTTTAACGATGGATTTGTGTTTCGTGCTAACAAGCTATGCATTCCAGCTAGCTCCGTTCGTCTTTTGTTGTTGCAGGAAGCGCATGGAGGAGGATTAATGGGACATTTTGGCGTGAAGAAGACGGAGGACGTACTTGCTACACATTTCTTTTGGCCAAAGATGAGACGGGATGTTGAGCGTTTTATTGCTCGATGCACTACATGTCAAAAAGCTAAGTCACGACTCAATCCTCATGGTTTATATATGCCTTTGCCTGTACCTAGTGTTCCTTGGGAGGATATATCTATGGACTTTGTTTTAGGTTTACCTCGAACAAAGAAGGGGAGGGATAGCATATTTGTTGTCGTGGATAGATTCTCGAAAATGGCACACTTTATACCATGTCATAAAAGCTATGATGCTCTTAATGTTGCTGATTTGTTCTTTCGTGAAATTATTCGCTTGCATGGTGTGCCAAATACTATTGTTTCAGATCGTGATACTAAATTTCTTAGCCACTTTTGGAGATGTTTATGGGCTAAGTTGGGGACTAAACTGCTTTTTAGTACTACTTGTCACCCCCAAACTGATGGACAAACTGAAGTAGTCAATAGAACGTTGTCTACTATGCTTAGGGCTGTTTTGAAGAATAATAAGAAAATGTGGGAGGAATGCTTGCCTCATATTGAATTTGCTTATAATCGTTCATTGCATTCTACTACTAAGATGTGCCCTTTTGAAGTTGTGTATGGTTTCCTACCTCGTGCACCTATTGATTTGTTGCCTCTTCCATCTTCGGAGAAGGTTAATTTTGATGCTAAACAACGTGCGGAATTGATTTTAAAAATGCATGAGTTAACTAAGGAAAACATTGAGCGTATGAATGCTAAATATAAACTTGCTGGAGATAAGGGTAGAAAACATGTTGTGTTTGCACCTGGAGATCTTGTTTGGTTACATTTGCGTAAGGATAGATTTCCTGATTTGCGCAAATCAAAGTTAATGCCACGTGCTGATGGTCCCTTTAAGGTGTTAGAGAAAATAAATGATAATGCATATAAACTTGAGCTGCCTGCAGATTTTGGGGTTAGTCCCACTTTTAACATTGCAGATTTGAAGCCTTATTTGGGTGAGGAAGATGAACTTCCGTCGAGGACGACTTCATTTCAAGAAGGGGAGGATGATGAGGACATCAATACAATTGTTACACCCACAGCCCCTGCTGCTATACATACTGGACCAATTACTAGAGCTCGTGCACGCCAACTAAATTACCAGGTACTTTCGTTTCTTAGTAATGATTTTAATGTTCATGAGAATATGATGCTGCCTAAATTGGATACATTTGTTTTGCTTACAAATGAAGGGCCTAGCTTGGAGAAGGATGAACATTGGAGCAAGAACAAGCATGGAGATGATGGCATGCGCAAGGGGAACAAGAACGGAGTTACAAGTGATGATTTCAGGACTTTGAAGCCACCATAATGGGTGCATGAAGCCTTGGACGAAATATACAAGATGCCACTTCATAAATTTCGTCCCGAGGCTATTTTAGGTGCTGCGTCACCTTATTATTGGGCCAGGCCCATGTAATTTCGAAATACATAAGTATAGGCTATTTTTAGAGTCCGTATGTGTGGGGAAACAAGAGATAGGGTTGATTTCGGACCCCTCCACCAAGGGCCACGAAATTCCCCCCCTCTTCCTCCATATATACAGCCCTTAGGGCATCGTTTAGACTTTGGGGTTTTGTTTAGATTAAAAGTTCGCCATAGCTGCAACTTCGCGTACTTCGTTTGTGTTCAACGACCAGACAAAGGCGTCACAGAACCCCACCTTGATCAATAAAGCTTTCATCTTATATTCGCAATATTCAGATTGCAATCTTAGTTTCTTGCTTGTTCTTCGTTTGCTCGCAGGAAACAGACCCTCGTGGTCAGGTTGATCGAGCTCCGGCGTGGTCAATAACCTCTCGGAGTTGGTTTAGCGATTGCTAAGGCGCGACGTCCTCGCACGTTCGTAGTCGGATCGTCAAAGTCGACTTCCACCAAAGCGAAATCCACCATCTCATCGAAAGACGGGACACCTTTGCCTCTATTAAGTGGTATCAGATTTCCAGGTTGCTCGGTGAGATTTTACTGTTTTTCGTAGTTTAGATCGAGTCTGTTCTTCATACCTATAGTCCACGAAAAAGCCACAAAAAAAAATTAGGGTTAGTTCATCATATCCGAACCAATCTGAGCCTTTGCATAATCTTTTTAGGGTTTTGCTTTGTTGAATTTGCGGTTGCATCGTCGTGTCTAGTTGCTGGTCTTAGAGTCTAGTCTTTTAGAGTTTCGAGTTCTGGTCATAAGTTGTCACGCCGCCGCCGCACCATCATCATCGCCCCTGCCATCTACCACCACCGCTTATCCGCCACCGCTCCGAATCCGTAACCATATACCACCACCGATCCATATTCCTAAACTGAAATTGAATATTCCACCATTTGAGGGTAGATATGTTCCTGATATATATCTTACTTGGGAGTTAGAAACTGAACAACGATTTACATGTTTACAATATCCTGAGGAGAGACGAGTTGCTGCTGCTGTTTGTGCTTTCACTAGTTTTGCATGTGTATGGTGGTCTGAACATTGTAGATTATATCCTATTCCAACTACTTGGGCTGCTTTGAAAACTGCTATGCGTACGCGTTGGGTTCCACCATATTATCAACGTGAATTGCTTCAAAAATTGCAGCGTTTAAGACAAGGAAAAAATTCTGTAGAAGAATATTATCAGGAATTACAAACTGGCATGATTCGATGTGGTATTGTTGAGGAGAATGAAGCTATGCTTGCACGTTTTCTGGGTGGATTAAATAGAGAGATTCAGACCATTCTAGACTATAAGGAGTATACTAATATCACTCGTTTATTCCATCTTGCTTGTAAAGCTGAACGTGAAGTGCAGGATCGACAAGCATTAGCGCGAACTAACTTTTCTGCAGGCCGACCTTCCTCATGGACGCCGCGTGCATCTTCTACTTCAACTGCACCAGCACCTCAATCAGGTGTCTCCTACAGCCGTGATACAAGAAAACAGGAACAACCACCATTATCTGCCAAGAGCGCACCTGCGGGGCCTGCACAGCGTTCTTCTTCTTCCATGGCATCAACAGGGCACACAAGTGATATTATTTGTCGTTGTTGTAAGGGAGGAGGTCATTATGCGAGGGAATGCAAATCTCCGCGTGTGATGATTGCTACCGCGGATGGTGGATATGAGTCCGCTAGTGACTATGATGAGGAGACATTGGCTCTTATTACACGTGAAGAACATGGTGGAGATGATTCTGATCATGAGACGCAATACATGGCTCCTGAAGACGCTGACAGGTATGAATGTTTAGTTGCTCAACGTGTTTTGAGTGTGCAGGTCACACAAGCTGAGCAAAATCAGAGGCACAATTTGTTCCATACCAAGGGAGTTGTGAAGGAACGTTCTGTGCGCGTCATAATAGATGGAGGGAGCTGCAACAACTTGGCTAGCATGGAGATGGTGGAGAAGCTTTCTCTCACCACAAGACCACATCCACATCCTTACTACATCCAATGGTTCAACAACAGCGGCAAGGTTAAGGTAACACGTACTGTTCGTGTGCATTTTAGTATCTCTACATATGCTGATTATGTTGATTGTGATGTGGTACCTATGCAAGCATGTTCCTTATTACTTGGTAGACCGTGGCAATTTCATAAAAATTCTGTACACCATGGTAGAAACAATCACTATACTCTTGTTCATAAGGATAAAAATATTACTTTGCTTCCTATGACTCCTGATTCCATTTTGAAAGATGATATTAATAGAGCTAATAAAGCAAAACAGGAGACGAATAAGAGTGAAAATCAGATTGTGGCAAAAGAATTTGAGCAACAAATGAAGCCTAATAATAAACCATCTAGTGTTGCTTCTGAAATTAAATTGAAAAGTGCATGTTTATTTGCCACCAAATCTGATATTGATGAGCTAGATTTCAGCAAATCTGTTTGCTATGCTTTTGTGTGCAAAGAGGCATTATTTTCATTCGAGGACGTGCCTTCCTCTTTGCCTCCTGCTGTCACTAACATTTTGCAGGAGTTCGCTGACGTTTTTCCACAAGACGTGCCACCGGGATTACCGCCTATTCGAGGGATTGAGCATCAGATTGACTTAATTCCCAGTGCTTCACTGCCAAACCGTGCACCATACCGTACCAATCCAGAGGAGACGAAGGAGATTATGCGTCAAGTACAAGAGCTTCTCGACAAAGGTTATATACGTTGATGAGGACATCAATACAATTGTTACACCCACAGCCCCTGCTGCTATACATACTGGACCAATTACTAGAGCTCGTGCACGCCAACTAAATTATCAGGTACTTTCGTTTCTTGGTAATGATTCTAATGTTCATGAGAATATGATGCTGCCTAAATTGGATACATTTGTTTTGCTTACAAATGAAGGGCCTAGCTTGGAGAAGGATGAACATTGGAGCAAGAACAAGCATGGAGATGATGGCATGCGCAAGGGGAACAAGAACGGAGTTACAAGTGATGATTTCAGGACTTTGAAGCCACCATAATGTGTGCATGAAGCCTTGGACGAAATATACAAGATGCCACTTCATAAATTTCGTCCCGAGGCTATTTTAGGTGCTGCGTCACCTTATTATTGGGCCAGGCCCATGTAATTTCGAAATACATAAGTATAGGCTATTTTTAGAGTCCGTATGTGTGGGGAAACAAGAGATAGGGTTGATTTCGGACCCCTCCACCAAGGGCCATGAAATCCACCCCCTCTTCCTCCATATATACAGCCCTTAGGGCATCGTTTAGACTTTGGGTTTTGTTTAGATTAAAAGTTCGCCATAGCTGCAACTTCGCGTACTTCGTTTGTGTTCAACGACCAGACAAAGGCGTCACAGAACCCCACCTTGATCAATAAAGCTTTCATCTTATATTCGCAATATCCAGATTGCAATCTCAGTTTCTTGCTTGTTCTTCGTTTGCTCGCAGGAAACAGACCCTCGTGGTCAGGTTGATCGTGCTCCGGCGTGGTCAATAACCTCTCGGAGTTGGTTTAGCGATTGCTAAGGCGCGACGTCCTCGCACGTTCGTAGTCGGATCGTCAAAGTCGACTTCCACCAAAGCGAAATCCACCATCTCATCGAAAGACGGGACACCTTTGCCTCTATCAGACCGGTAACCTAATCTTGGTATTGGACATATCATTCTTGCCATTACATTGATAGCCATCATAGCCTTACTCCTTTGCGTTGTTTACCCATCGAGACTAGCCATTGAGTATTGCCGGCAACAAGACTTGTGCACATTAGTGATCATACTTCCCATAGCATACATACATACATCATTGTTGCCTATATTGGTATCATCTCTTGTGTCACAAACTTGTCATCGCATACTCACTTGCTATCTTGGTTCGTCAAACATTGCATGAGAAAAGAGCTCAAACATCAAAGAGCCAACCATGCTTTTAAGCAAAGAGGAAAGATACGCAAAGAGCTTTTAAGCAAGAACCATAGCATCATACAACATTAAGATTGTCATACTCGATCATCTTGGATCATATCATAGCAACACCTTGCATACAAAGTATTTGGGATAGAAGTCGTTGCATTTTTGCTAAGTAGGTTGTGCACAAGTTCTTGTATCCGCCTATCGTGCAATCGTGCTAGCGTCTCTCTAGTGTTGTGCAACAAGAGAATTTTCATGGATTCCACATTTTGGCTCACCCTTGGTTGCACAACCCCACTTATCTTTTTGCGTGTGTGTTTCCGTGTACCTTATATGCTTGGTCTACTTGTTACATTGCATCTTGCGAATCTTTTCCAACATTATTGAAGCTCACTTACAATTGCATCAAATTTTCTGCCACCATCCTAACCAAGCTCCACCAAAAGCTTTTACTTGTGTAGGTGTGAGAAACCGACAAGAACTCGTACAAATTGTGCTATTTCCTTCTCCTACATTGGAGTGATCCTCGATCCACTTTCAACTTCGGTCAAGGTACATTTGGTACTCGCTCCTCTCTTTCTACCACTCACATTTGTCTTGGAATGATGGATAGGCCAAGTACTTCTACCAACCCACTCTTCATGGAGCAAGATGATGACATGAACTCCTTCATCACCAAGAGTCACCTCTTTTGATAGAGGCAAAGGTGTCCCGTCTTTCGATGAGATGGTGGATTTCGCTTTGGTGGAAGTCGACTTTGACGATCCGACTACGAACGTGCGAGGACGTCGCGCCTTAGCAATCGCTAAACCAACTCCGAGAGGTTATTGACCACGCCGGAACACGATCAACCTGACCACGAGGGTCTGTTTCCTGCGAGCAAACGAAGAACAAGCAAGAAACTAAGATTGCAATCTGGATATTGCGAATATAAGATGAAAGCTTTATTGATCAAGGTGGGGTTCTGTGACGCCTTTGTCTGGTCGTTGAACACAAACGAAGTACGCGAAGTTGCAGCTATGGCGAACTTTTAATCTAAACAAAACCCAAAGTCTAAACGATGCCCTAAGGGCTGTATATATGGAGGAAGAGGGGGGGAATTTCGTGGCCCTTGGTGGAGGGGTCCGAAATCAACCCTATCTCTTGTTTCCCCACACATACGGACTCTAAAAATAGCCTATACTTATGTATTTCGAAATTACATGGTCCTGGCCCAATAATAAGGTGACGCAGCACCTAAAATAGCCTCGGGACGAAATTTATGAAGTGGCGTCTTGTATATTTCGTCCAAGGCTTCATGCACCCATTATGGTGGCTTCAAAGTCCTGAAATCATCACTTGTAACTCCGTTCTTGTTTCCCTTGCGCATGCCATCATCTCCATGCTTGTTCTTGCTCCAATGTTCATCCTTCTCCAAGCTAGGCCCTTCATTTGTAAGCAAAACAAATGTATCCAATTTAGGCAGCATCATATTCTCATGAACATTAGAATCATTACCAAGAAACGAAAGTACCTGGTAATTTAGTTGGCGTGCACGAGCTCTAGTAATTGGTCCAGTATGTATAGCAGCAGGGGCTGTGGGTGTAACAATTGTATTGATGTCCTCATCAACAAGAGTATAGTGATTGTTTCTACCATGGTGTACAGAATTTTTATCAAATTGCCATGGTCTACCAAGTAATAAGGAACATGCTTGCATAGGTACCACATCACAATCAACATAATCAGCATATGTAGAGATACTAAAATGCACACGAACAGTACGTGTTACCTTAACCTTGCCGCTGTTGTTGAACCATTGGATGTAGTAAGGATGTGGATGTGGTCTTGTGGTGAGAGAAAGCTTCTCCACCATCTCCATGCTAGCCAAGTTGTTGCAGCTCCCTCCGTCTATGATGACGCGCACAGAACGTT
Organism: Triticum dicoccoides; assembly: GCF_002162155.2. Classification (NCBI taxonomy): domain Eukaryota; kingdom Viridiplantae; phylum Streptophyta; class Magnoliopsida; order Poales; family Poaceae; genus Triticum; species Triticum dicoccoides. The sequence goes on along the minus strand of NC_041380.1, from coordinate 224,524,235 downwards.
CCTTCACAACTCCCTTGGTATGGAACAAATTGTGCCTCTGATTTTGCTCAGCTTGTGTGACCTGCACACTCAAAACACGTTGAGCAACTAAACATTCATACCTGTCAGCGTCTTCAGGAGCCATGTATTGAGTCTCATGATCAGAATCATCTCCACCATGTTCTTCACGTGTAATAAGAGCCAAATTCTCCTCATCATAGTCACTAGCGGACTGATATCCACCATCCGCGGTAGCAATCATCACACGCGGAGATTTGCATTCTCTCGCATAATGACCTCCTCCCTTACAACGACGACAAATAATATCACTTGTGTGCCCTGTTGATGCCATGGAAGAAGAAGAACGCTGTGCAGGCCCCGCAGGTGCGCTCTTGGCAGATAATGGTGGTTGTGCCTGTTTTCTTGTATCATGGCTGGAGGTGGCACCGGATGGAGGTGCTGGTGCAGTTGAAGTAGAAGATGCACGTGGTGTCCATGATGAAGGTCGGCCTACAGAAAAGTTAGTTCGCCCCAATGCTTGTCGATCCTGCACTTCACGTTCAGCTTTACAAGCAAGATGGAATAAACGAGTGATATTAGTATACTCCTTATAGTCTAGAATGGTCTGAATCTCTCTATTTAATCCACCCAGAAAACGTGCAAGCATAGCTTCATTCTCCTCAACAATACCACATCTAATCATGCCAGTTTGTAATTCCTGATAATATTCTTCTACAGAATTTTTCCCTTGTCTTAAACGCTGCAATTTTTGAAGCAATTCACGTTGATAATATGGTGGAACCCAACGCGTACGCATAGCAGTTTTCAAAGCAGCCCAAGTAGTTGGAATAGGATATAATCTACAATGTTCAGACCACCATACACATGCAAAACTAGTGAAAGCACAAACGGCAGCAGCAACTCGTCTCTCCTCAGGATATTGTAAACATGTAAATCGTTGTTCAGCTTCTAACTCCCAAGTAAGATATATATCAGGAACATATCTACCCTCAAATGGTGGCTCTGATACCACTTGATAGAGGCAAAGGTGTCCCGTCTTTCGATGAGATGATGGATATCGCTTTGGTGGAAGTCGACTTTGACGATCCGACTACGAACGTGCGAGGACGTCGCGCCTTAGCAATCGCTAAACCAACTCCGAGAGGTTATTGACCACGCCGGAGCACGATCAACCTGACCACGAGGGTCTGTTTCCTGCGAGCAAACGAAGAACAAGCAAGAAACTAAGATTGCAATCTGGATATTGCGAATATAAGATGAAAGCTTTATCGATCAAGGTGGGGTTCTGTGACGCCTTTGTCTGGTCGTTGAACACAAACGAAGTACGCGAAGTTGCAACTATGGCGAACTTTTAATCTAAACAAAACCCAAAGTCTAAACGATGCCCTAAGGGCTGTATATATGGAGGAAGAGGGGGGAAATTTCGTGGCCCTTGGTGGAGGGGTCCGAAATCAACCCTATCTCTTGTTTCCCCACACATACGGACTCTAAAAATAGCCTATACTTATGTATTTCGAAATTACATGGGCCTGGCCCAATAATAAGGTGACGCAGCACCTAAAATAGCCTCGGGACGAAATTTATGAAGTGGCATCTTGTATATTTCGTCCAAGGCTTCATGCACCCATTATGGTGGCTTCAAAGTCCTGAAATCATCACTTGTAACTCCGTTCTTGTTCCCCTTGCGCATGCCATCATCTCCATGCTTGTTCTTGCTCCAATGTTCATCCTTCTCCAAGCTAGGCCCTTCATTTGTAAGCAAAACAAATGTATCCAATTTAAGCAGCATCATATTCTCATGAACATTAGAATCATTACCAAGAAACGAAAGTACCTGGTAATTTAGTTGGCGTGCACGAGCTCTAGTAATTGGTCCAGTATGTATAGCAGCAGGGGCTGTGGGTGTAACAATTGTATTGATGTCCTCATCATCCTCCCCTTCTTGAAATGAAGTCGTCCTCGACGGAAGTTCATCTTCCTCACCCAAATAAGGCTTCAAATCTGCAATGTTAAAAGTGGGACTAACCCCAAAATCTGCAGGCAGCTCAAGTTTATATGCATTATCATTTATTTTCTCTAACACCTTAAAGGGACCATCAGCACGTGGCATTAACTTTGATTTGCGCAAATCAGGAAATCTATCCTTACGCAAATGTAACCAAACAAGATCTCCAGGTGCAAACACAACATGTTTTCTACCCTTATCTCCAGGAAGTTTATATTTAGCATTCATGCGCTCAATGTTTTCCTTAGTTAACTCATGCATTTTTAAAATCAATTCAGCATGTTGTTTAGCATCAAAATTAACCTTCTCCGAAGATGGAAGAGGCAACAAATCAATAGGTGCACGAGGTAGGAAACCATACACAACTTCAAAAGGGCACATCTTAGTAGTAGAATGCAATGAACGATTATAAGCAAATTCAATATGAGGCAAGCATTCCTCCCACATTTTCTTATTATTCTTCAAAACAGCCCTAAGCATAGTAGACAACGTTCTATTGACTACTTCAGTTTGTCCATCAGTTTGGGGGTGACAAGTAGTACTAAAAAGCAGTTTAGTCCCCAACTTAGCCCATAAACATCTCCAAAAGTGGCTAAGAAATTTAGTATCACGATCTGAAACAATAGTATTTGGCACACCATGCAAACGAATAATTTCACGAAAGAACAAATCAGCAACATTAACAGCATCATCGCTTTTATGACATGGTATAAAGTGTGCCATTTTCGAGAATCTATCCACAACAACAAATATGCTATCCCTCCCCTTCTTTGTTCGAGGTAAACCTAAAACAAAGTCCATAGATATATCCTCCCAAGGAACACTAGGTACAGGCAAAGGCATATATAAACCATGAGGATTGAGTCGTGACTTAGCTTTTTGACATGTAGTGCAGCGAGCAATAAAACGCTCAACATCCCGTCTCATCTTTGGCCAAAAGAAATGTGTAGCAAGTACGTCCTCCGTCTTCTTCATGCCAAAGTGTCCCATTAATCCTCCTCCATGCGCCTCCTGCGACAAGAAAAGACGAACGGAGCTAGCTGGAATGCATAGCTTGTTAGCACGAAACACAAATCCATCGTTAACAACAAACTTGTTCCACATGCTTCCTTCTTTACAATTATGCATTACATCTTTAAAATCAGCATCATGCATATATTGATCTTTGATGGTCTCTAAACCAAATATTTTGAAGTCAAGTTGTGAAAGCATAGTATAGCGACGAGACAATGCATCAGCAATAACATTTTCTTTTCCCTTCTTGTGTTTAATGACATAAGGGAAAGTCTCAATGAATTCAACCCATTTAGCATGTCTACGATTCAGTTTAGCTTGACTTTTAATATGTTTCAAAGATTCATGATCAGAATGTATAACAAATTCTTTGGGCCATAAATAATGTTGCCATGTTTCTAAAGTCCGAACAAGAGCATATAATTCTTTATCATAAGTAGAATAATTCAGACTAGGCCCACTCAATTTTTCAGAAAAGTATGCAACAGGTTTGCCATCTTGTAATAACACACCTCCTAATCCAATTCCACTAGCATCACATTCAATGATGAGGACATGACTACCTTGGATATGACCAAAAATATTGCATATATGCATATTTGTCAGGTGATTTCTAGTGCAAACTATTCAATAATCTATTTATGTTATCCAGAACAAAAATACTTCACACACTTTTGTGTTTTGTCTAATTGCAGGTGTATGGGACATTTGTACAATCCACATATGAAGATAAGGAAGAAAGAGATGTTTATTTGCTGTCCAAAAAGTTCTCTCACGTCACTTTTGGCCCAAGAGAAGATAGAGTCCAAGTCTCTCACGTTCTGGATTCAGATTCGGACTGCACAGACATACCTGACTCAAAACGCACACAAGTTTTTCATACGGACTCCGAATTGGGTGATTCTTTTTTTGTTGGAAACTAGATTTCGTGCAATTTCCAACCCAATTGGAATCACCTTCAAATTCGTCCGGAGCGTTGAGTTGTGGACGAAACAATCTGATGCTGCAGCAGAATCCGAGTCAAACTACAAGTCCAAAGGTGTTACATCACCTCCACATGGGCCCATTGGCCTTGTACGACCTAGATTTAGTTTTAGGCTGCCTTGGGACGTCCTCCCACCTCCTTGGCCGCCACCTCTTGCTCCTATATAAGTAGATCCATCTAGTAGCTTTTCCTTGGGTTTTGTTTAGATTAAAAGTTCGCCATAGCTGCAACTTCGCGTACTTCGTTTGTGTTCAACGACCAGACAAAGGCGTCACAGAACCCCACCTTGATCAATAAAGCTTTCATCTTATATTCGCAATATCCAGATTGCAATCTTAGTTTCTTGCTTGTTCTTCGTTTGCTCGCAGGAAACAGACCCTCGTGGTCAGGTTGATCGTGCTCCGGCGTGGTCAATAACCTCTCGGAGTTGGTTTAGCGATTGCTAAGGCGCGACGTCCTCGCACGTTCGTAGTCGGATTGTCAAAGTCGACTTCCACCAAAGCGAAATCCACCATCTCATCGAAAGACGGGACACCTTTGCCTCTATCATTCTCGAAAATGGCACACTTTATACCATGTCATAAAAGCGATGATGCTGTTAATGTTGCTGATTTGTTCTTTCGTGAAATTATTCGCTTGCATGGTGTGCCAAATACTATTGTTTCAGATCGTGATACTAAATTTCTTAGCCACTTTTGGAGATGTTTATGGGCTAAGTTGGGGACTAAACTGCTTTTTAGTACTACTTGTCACCCCCAAACTGATGGACAAACTGAAGTAGTCAATAGAACGTTGTCTACTATGCTTAGGGCTGTTTTGAAGAATAATAAGAAAATGTGGGAGGAATGCTTGCCTCATATTGAATTTGCTTATAATCGTTCATTGCATTCTACTACTAAGATGTGCCCTTTTGAAGTTGTGTATGGTTTCCTACCTCGTGCACCTATTGATTTGTTGCCTCTTCCATCTTCGGAGAAGGTTAATTTTGATGCTAAACAACGTGCTGAATTGATTTTAAAAATGCATGAGTTAACTAAGGAAAACATTGAGCGTATGAATGCTAAATATAAACTTGCTGGAGATAAGGGTAGAAAACATGTTGTGTTTGCACCTGGAGATCTTGTTTGGTTACATTTGCGTAAGGATAGATTTCCTGATTTGCGCAAATCAAAGCTAATGCCACGTGCTTATGGTCCCTTTAAGGTGTTAGAGAAAATAAATGATAATGCATATAAATTGAGCTGCCTGCAGATTTTGGGGTTAGTCCCACTTTTAACATTGCAGATTTGAAGCCTTATTTGGGTGAGGAAGATGGACTTCCGTCGAGGACGACTTCATTTCAAGAAGGGGAGGATGATGAGGACATCAATACAATTGTTACACCCACAGCCCCTGCTGCTATACATACTGGACCAATTACTAGAGCTCGTGCACGCCAACTAAATTACCAGGTACTTTCGTTTCTTGGTAATGATTCTAATGTTCATGAGAATATGATGCTGCCTAAATTGATTACATTTGTTTCGCTTACAAATGAAGGGCCTAGCTTGGAGAAGGATGAACATTGGAGCAAGAACAAGCATGGAGATGATGGCATGCGCAAGGGGAACAAGAACGGAGTTACAAGTGATGATTTCAGGACTTTGAAGCCACCATAATGGGTGCATGAAGCCTTGGACGAAATATACAAGATGCCACTTCATAAATTTCGTCCCGAGGCTATTTTAGGTGCTGCGTCACCTTATTATTGGGCCAGGCCCATGTAATTTCGAAATACATATGTATAGGCTATTTTTAGAGTCCGTATGTGTGGGGAAACAAGAGATAGGGTTGATTTCGGACCCCTCCACCAAGGGCCACGAAATTCCCCCCTCTTCCTCCATATATACAGCCCTTAGGGCATCGTTTAGACTTTGGGTTTTGTTTAGATTAAAAGTTCGCCATAGCTGCAACTTCGCGTACTTCGTTTGTGTTCAACGACCAGACAAAGGCGTCACAGAACCCCACCTTGATCAATAAAGCTTTCATCTTATATTCGCAATATCCAGATTGCAATCTTAGTTTCTTGCTTGTTCTTCGTTTGCTCGCAGGAAACAGACCCTCGTGGTCAGGTTGATCGTGCTCCGGCGTGATCAATAACCTCTCGGAGTTGGTTTAGCGATTGCTAAGGCGCGACGTCCTCACACGTTCGTAGTCGGATCGTCAAAGTCGACTTCCACCAAAGCGAAATCCACCATCTCATCGAAAGACGGGACACCTTTGCCTCTATCATCTACCAAGTAATAAGGAACATGCTTGCATAGGTACCACATCACAATCAACATAATCAGCATATGTAGAGATACTAAAATGCACACGAACAGTACGTGTTACCTTAACCTTGCCGCTGTTGTTGAACCATTGGATGTAGTAAGGATGTGGATGTGGTCTTGTGGTGAGAGAAAGCTTCTCCACCATCTCCATGCTAGCCAAGTTGTTGCAGCTCCCTCCGTCTATTATGACGCGCACAGAACGTTCCTTCACAACTCCCTTGGTATGGAACAAATTGTGCCTCTGATTTTGCTCAGCTTGTGTGACCTGCACACTCAAAACACGTTGAGCAACTAAACATTCATACCTGTCAGCGTCTTCAGGAGCCATGTATTGCGTCTCATGATCAGAATCATCTCCACCATGTTCTTCACGTGTAATAAGAGCCAAAGTCTCCTCATCATAGTCACTAGCAGACTCATATCCACCATCCGCAGTAGCAATCATCACACGCGGAGATTTGCATTCCCTCGCATAATGACCTCCTCCCTTACAACGACGACAAATAATATCACTTGTGTGCCCTGTTGATGCCATGGAAGAAGAAGAACGCTGTGCAGGCCCCGCAGGTGCGCTCTTGGCAGATAATGGTGGTTGTGCCTGTTTTCTTGTATCACGGCTGGAGGTGGCACCGGATGGAGGTGCTGGTGCAGTTGAAGTAGAAGATGCACGTGGTGTCCATGATGAAGGTCGGCCTGCAGAAAAGTTAGTTCGCCCCAATGCTTGTCGATCCTGCACTTCACGTTCAGCTTTACAAGCAAGATGGAATAAACGACTGATATTAGTATACTCCTTATAGTCTAGAATGGTCTGAATCTCTCTATTTAATCCACCCAGAAAACGTGCAAGCATAGCTTCATTCTCCTCAACAATACCACATCTAATCATGCCAGTTTGTAATTCCTGATAATATTCTTCTACAGAATTTTTCCCTTGTCTTAAACGCTGCAATTTTTGAAGCAATTCACGTTGATAATATGGTGGAACCCAACGCGTACGCATAGCAGTTTTCAAAGCAGCCCAAGTAGTTGGAATAGGATATAATCTACAATGTTCAGACCACCATACACATGCAAAACTAGTGAAAGCACAAACGGCAGCAGCAACTCGTCCCTCCTCAGGATATTGTAAACATGTAAATCGTTGTTCAGTTTCTAACTCCCAAGTAAGATATATATCAGGAACATATCTACCCTCAAATGGTGGAATATTCAATTTCAGTTTAGGAATATGGACATCATCTCGTACCTGAGGTGGTGGTGCAGGCCTACCATTACGAATATATACCTGAGGTCGACCTGCTGGTGGTGGTACAGGTGGCTGCACGTAGTGTTGATTTTGATCAACCTCATCCTCATAATCTCCCACATAATCATCCTCCTCCGCATCAGCAGCAGGAGCCACAGAAGTATCAACAGCAGCACCAACAGTTTGGCCAAACGCAAGAGGAACACGGCTTGCTCGGCGGAGGTCTGCTTCGCGACGTGGAGGTAGTCGTTGTTGTTGTTGTTGGAGAGGTGCGTTAGGTGCAGCGGGTGGTGGTGGTGGAAGACGCGCGAGCAATTCATTAAACTTGTTATCGAGCTTTGTTTCAAACGTCTTCTCAAGGCCAATGATCTTCTCCATGGCCTCTTCAAAATTGTTCAGCACATCTTGCACCTGTTCAGTCATCATTTGCTGAAACTTATCATGAAGTTCCTTGTTTGATAAATTCTCCCAGTCAATCTCGTCGGCTTGTGATCCTAGCATGGTTAGCAGCAATAGAAACACACAAGAATATGATCCTACAGACTACGAACAAGTGGTGGTGGTGGGTGTCACAAATCCGTCAAGCAAATCTCAAATTCTTACCAGTTCTTACCCAGCAGCAGGCGGTGATCGGCAACCGTTGTAGTCAAAAACTCTCAAAGCTTGGATAGAGCGATTACCAGGGAGAGTCAAACGCACGACGTAGATGTATGTGGAGCTGGGAAGGCTTATAATATGGTAGCAAAAAGGGTCAGCAATAATCAATTCAGAGATGCAAAGTTGAATAAACGCTCAACGACGGTACTGTGCTGGTCCTAGGCTAGACTGTGCTAGAGACACAAGCCTAGAACACTAACAAAATCACGGTGCGGCACGTAAACAAGGGAAAAGCACACTCTGGATTTTTTTTCGCTCTTTTTTTTTGCGCTCTTTTTTTTTGCGCTGCTTTTTTTTTTGCGAAAAATCACTATAATGGCGAGTGTCTCAAAACTCTTCTTAGCTCAAACCGACAGGATGGGCACGAAATTTTTTCGACCAATTTTTTTTTTGACTGCCCGGACCCAAAAACTGGAAACGGGTCAAAAAAAACTTCCTATAATGGCACTTGTCTCAAAACACTCAGAAACACCTAAAAATAGGATAGCCAGATTTTTTTTTTGAAAAATGCGTTTTCGAAAAATTTTGGGCCTAAACGGAGCGTGGCTACCCGACTCCGGCAAGGAAACACGAATCGGAATCTAGATGGATCTCGAAAACAAACCTAATATGCAAGGAACTCGGATTGGTGGTGGATATATGGTGGTGGTATATGGCAGCGGTGGTGGTAGCGGTGGTAGTATATGGATATGGATCGGTGGTGGTATATGGACACGGATTGGTGGTGGTATATGGATACGGATTCGGAGCGGTGGCGGATAAGCGGTGGTGGTAGATGGCAGGGGCGATGATGATGGTGCGGCGGCGGCGTGACAACTTCTGACCAGAACTCGAAACTCTAAAAGACTAGACTCTAAGACCAGCAACTAGACACGACGATGCAACCGCAAATTCAACAAAGCAAAACCCTAAAAAGATTATGCAAGGCTCAGATTGGTTCGGATATGATGAACTAACCCTATTTTTTTTTGTTTTGTGGCTTTTTCTTGGACAATAGGTATGAAGAACAGACTCGATCTAAACTACGAAAAACTGTAAAATCTCACCGAGCAACCTGGAAATCTGATACCACTTGATAGAGGCAAAGGTGTCCCGTCTTTCGATGAGATGGTGGATTTCGCTTTGGTGGAAGTCGACTTTGACGATCCGACTACGAACGTGCGAGGATGTCGCGCCTTAGCAATCGCTAAACCAACTCCGAGAGGTTATTGACCACGCCGGAGCACGATCAACCTGACCACGAGGGTCTGTTTCCTGCGAGCAAACGAAGAACAAGCAAGAAACTAAGATTGCAATCTGGATTTTGCGAATATAAGATGAAAGCTTTATTGATCAAGGTGGGGTTCTGTGACGCCTTTGTCTGGTCGTTGAACACAAACGAAGTACGCGAAGTTGCAGCTATGGCGAACTTTTAATCTAAACAAAACCCAAAGTCTAAACGATGCCCTAAGGGCTGTATATATGGAGGAAGAGGGGGGGAATTTCGTGGCCCTTGGTGGAGGGGTCCGAAATCAACCCTATCTCTTGTTTGCCCACACATACGGACTCTAAAAATAGCCTATACTTATGTATTTCGAAATTACATGGGCCTGGCCCAATAATAAGGTGACGCAGCACCTAAAATAGCCTCGGGACGAAATTTATGAAGTGGCATCTTGTATATTTCGTCCAAGGCTTCATGCACCCATTATGGTGGCTTCAAAGTCCTGAAATCATCACTTGTAACTCCGTTCTTGTTCCCCTTGCGCATGCCATCATCTCCATGCTTGTTCTTGCTCCAATGTTCATCCTTCTCCAAGCTAGGCCCTTCATTTGTAAGCAAAACAAATGTATCCAATTTAGGCAGCATCATATTCTCATGAACATTAGAATCATTACCAAGAAACGAAAGTACCTGGTAATTTAGTTGGCGTGCACGAGCTCTAGTAATTGGTCCAGTATGTATAGCAGCAGGGGCTGTGGGTGTAACAATTGTATTGATGTCCTCATCATCTTTGGTGCACAACGTGCTTTGCATCAAGAGCAACAAGCGATGAGTGAACGCATCGACAACCTTGCCGCCGACTTGCGACTTTCCGAGCAACGTACAAAGGACTACTTCGACCACAAGCTCGACGATCACAAGCAAGAGAATGACGCAAGGATGGATGAAATTCGTGCTTTGTTGCTCAACAACTCGTCTTCCACTTCAAGAAGTAGCCAATCAAGCCACCACTCCGACTTCACCCTCTCCGGCTCAAGTACACCAACATCGAACACTCTTTGTCGAGCCGCGCGCGCCGACCGTCAAGCAAGCCTCAATCCCCTAAGAGATACCAACTCTCAAGAGCGCCGACAACATCAAACTCAAGAAGCCTTTGCGCTTGCACGAGAACGACAACGTCAACGCCAACATGAAGAGGAAGAGCGAGCGCGTCTACACCAAAATGCCCAAGATGCCGAGGCACAACGTCAAGCACAACAACTCCGTGACGCTCAAGCACTTGCGGCGCAACAAGCTCTACGTGATTCGAGTCGAGCCATTGCCGACCGAAGCCGACAAGCCCGTGAACAAGAAGAAGCACATCGCGAAGAAATTCAAGAACAAAGATTTCACGCTCGGGTGCATCGCCAAGTTCCTCTTTGAGCTCGCGAAGATCCTCCACAAGCTCGCCAACACCATCAAGTTCATCGAGGGCATGAAGACAATGGAAATCCTCCACGACAAGAGCAACATGAGGATAACAACCCTCCGCGTCAAGAGCCCCACTAGTTGAACAATCATCTACAACATGGGCGTCATCATCCCCAACCCCAACATAATGAAGAGCAACGCTATGGCAAGCTCAAGTTCACCATGCCCAAGTTCAACAGAAGCAATAATCCCGAAGAGTACCTTTCATGGGCATTGAAAGTTGACAAGATTTTCCGTTTGCACAATTATGACGAAGAGAAGAAGATCTCAATGGCATCCCTTGAGTTCCAAGACTATGTGCTCATTTGGTGGGAACAAGTCATTAAGCGCCGAGAGGCAAGAGGTGAACCACCCATCACTACTTGGGCGCAAATGAAGGATGTCATGAGAGCACGCTTCGTACCTACCTACTACAACCGCGATCTCTTCAAGAAACTCCAACAACTCAAGCAAGGAACCAAGAGCGTTGAAGAGTACTACAAGGAGATGGAGATTGCCATGATACGAGCCAATGTCACGGAAGATGATGAGCAAACAATGGCACGTTTCTTGAATGGACTCAATCATCCTATCAAGAAGATCGCCGACTTCCAACCATACTCAAATCTCATCGAGCTAGTGCACCAAGCTACCAAAGCGGAACGCCAAGTGCAAGATGATTTCAAGTATGCCAAGTTCTCATCCAAGTCCTACGGCTTCTCCAATAACCAAGCTTCAACGAGTCCAACACCGACTGATAAGGACATGACTACCTTGGATATGACCAAAAATATTGCATATATGCATATTTGTCAGGTGATTTCTAGTGCAAACTATTCAATAATCTATCTATGTTATCCAGAACAAAAATACTTCACACACTTTTGTGTTTTGTCTAATTGCAGGTGTATGGGACATTTGTACAATCCACATATGAAGATAAGGAAGAAAGAGATGTTTATTTGCTGTCCAAAAAGTTCTCTCATGTCACTTTTGGCCCAAGAGAAGATAGAGTCCAAGTCTCTCACGTTCTGGATTCAGATTCGGACTACACAGACACACCTGACTCAAAACGCACATAAGTTTTTCATACGGACTCCGAATTGGGTGATTCTTTTTTTGTTGGAAACTAGATTTCCTGCACTTTCCAACCCAATTGAAATCACCTTCAAATTCGTCCGGAGCGTTGAGTTGTGGACGAAACAATCTGATGCTGCAGCAGAATCCGAGTCAAACTACAAGTCCAAAGGTGTTACATCACCTCCACTTGGGCCCATTGGCCTTGTACGACCTAGATTTAGTTTTAGGCTGCCTTGGGACGTCCTCCCACCTCCTTGGCCGCCACCCCTTGCTCCTATATAAGTAGATCCATCTAGTAGCTTTTCCTTGGGATTTGTTTAGTTAAAAGTTAGCCATTGCAACTTCGTGTACTTCGTTTGTGTCCAACGACCAGACCAAGACCGCTTCCGGATCCCCACCATTATCAATACTTCATATATACTCGCAATATTCAGATTGCTTTATCATATTCTTGCTCGTTCTTCGATTGCTTGCAGGAATAGACCTTCGTGGTCAGGCTGACCGTGCTTCCGGCATCGTCAGTAACCTCAGGAGATTGGTTTAGCGATTGCTAAGGCGCAACGTCGTGCACGTTTGTAGTCGGATCGTCAAAGTCGTCTTCACCAAATCGATAGTTATTATCTCATCGAAAGATCGGGACACCCTCGCCTCTATCAAGTGGTATCAATTTTTAGGTTGCTCGGTGAGAATTTCCAGTTTTCCTATATTAGATTTATTTTCTTACCTATTGTCCAAGAAAAGGCCACAAAAAAGAGTTAGATCTATTCATCCTTGGTCCAAGCCAATCTGAGCCTTTGCAATTTTCTTTTCATTGCTTGCATAGTTGAATTATCGGTTGCATCATCGTGTCGAGTTGCTGGTCTTAGTGTCTAGTTCGTTTAGAGTTTCGAGTTCTGTTCACATTAGTCACGTCACCGCTGCATCATTATCTCTTCCGCTGTCCACCACCCATCCATCAATTTCCACCACGTGCTACCCACCATTCATTGTCATAATAATAGTTGAGATCTAGTTTGTTTTGGAAAAAGGAGAAGAAAAAGAAAAAAAGCGTGAGAAAAAAAGAGAGAAGAAAAAAAAAATTGGATCTATCTAGAATCAATCTCGTACCTGAATTCGGATTGGAATCTGTTTTGCGCACTGTTCAGTAAAACAGGTGTATCTTCCTCATACGAAATCTGTTTTGGCTCCGTGAGTACTCATATTGAAGATAGCGACGAGCCGCATCTAAATAGTTGCAGAAGCTAGTTCAATATTTGACATCTCAAAATCGGCTTCTAAATAGGTCTTTTTGCCCTCCGAAGTTCGTGAACACAGCTTGTTCCAATTTTTCAGGCCAGTTTTAGAATTCTTTGACTCCTCATATCAACTCGGAATTGAGTGATTCTTTTTGCATTGGAAAGCTTGAGTTAGTAGCATTCTTTGAAAGACGTTATCAGAAAATTGTCTCAAACTTTTCAAGAGGAAAGTTGGAGAGAGAGTTGTTGTATATCCTGCTTGACAGTTGTTTTTCATCATTATCTTCACTGCCGTTGTGATCTTCACTTATATCTTGCTGTCAAGAGCTACTTAGTATCCTTCATTGATGCTAGTTGTGCTACGCCGTGACCTTATTAGTGTTCTAGGCTCGCGTCTCTAGTCCGGTCTAGCCTAGGACCAGCACAGTACCGTCGTTGAGCGTTTATTCAACATTGCATCTTTGAATTGATTATTGCTAATCTTTTGCTACCATATATAGCCAACCCAGCTCCACATATTTCTACACTGTGTATACGTACGCTCCCCTAGCAATCGCTTTACTCAATATTCGGAGTTACTTGACACCGCTGGTTGCCGATCACCGCCTGCTGCATGGTAAGAACTTGTAAGACATTGATATTTGCTTTACTGTGAGCGTTTTACCACCACATCCTAGTAGTTATAGGAACATTATTTTGTTTCTTGTTCTACTAATCATGACATGATCCAGAGTCAATTCATGGGCTTTGTCGATCGCGGGAGACGTGCCACCACCTTTGCAAATACCACAACCGTCACGAGAGGTGCACAAACATCCAAATGCACATGATCAGGTTAATGTATCTATACCACCATTAAATGGCCGTTTCAAACCTGCTTTATATATTGAATGGGAGTTCGACATAAAAAATATATTTGCTTCCCATAATTTCGATGAACATAAAAAGGTTAAGGTTGCGGTTGGTTCTTTCACTGGTTATGCTTTGGTTTGGTGGAGTGAATATTGTCGGTTACACCCTGATTATATACCTACTACTTGGGATGATTTGAAACTTGCCATGCGACATACTTTCGTCCCTGCTTATTATACTCGTGACATGATTAAGAAGTTGCAACACTTAAAACAAGGTAGTGAAACTGTAACAAAATATTATGATGATTTACAAACTACCTTGGTGCATTCCTCTTTAGAAGAAAGTGAAGATGATTTTATGGATAGATTTTGGGGAGGATTAAACCGTGATATTCAAGAGATACTAATTCATGAAGAGTGTTATCCTATGGACCATTTGTTTCATCTTGCTTGCAAAGCTGAACAGGAAATAAAACGACGTGTTGGCCACGAGGAGAACAAGCGCACGGTGCACATTCCAAGAGTTGATATGATTGTTCCTTCAACTACTAGGCATACTATGACAACCACATCCGTTGTTGTCAGGACTACATCACCTCCACCATGTGACACATCGCCCCCGAGAGTGGCTACATCATCTGAGTTGATCATAAGAGGTAATGACAAAGGTACTGATCTTCCATCTCTACATGAGAATGATGAATGCCTTGTCAATTTGAATGCACCATCTGATGAGCTACCCACTACTTTGATCACACCACCTATTTTAGAGGAGTACGTTGATAATTTGACTTTGCCATGTGATCAAACAACTGAAATACCAACAATTTTGAGTGCACCCATTGAATTAACTATTGATGCAAAAGAACCAATGTTTAATCATTTTGATATGACCTCTAATCTTGGTGATGATTCTGTGTTGAATGACTTATTGCATGTTTGCTTATTTAAGCATGTTGTAGCATCTAAATTTGATGCAAGTAAGGTTTATTCACCAATATTGGGATGGTTTAATGATGAACATTGTCAATCTTTTGAAATGAATAAGAGCTTCACTTATATGTGCAAACTGAGTTGCAATATTTTCATGCCTTCTACTTCTTGTGCTAATTTTTTGGCTTTAGATTTTATGAACTATGCAAGTTACTCATCTATTCATGTGTCATATATGCAAAAATCAAGGGAAGTAAAAATGGATGACATATACATATACAACATGTACACCTTGTCTCTTTTGTTAGCCACATTTCAGATTAAGCAACGCCGAGGACGGCTTTATTTTCAAGAAGGGAGAATTTATCGAACAAGGAGCTTCATGATAAGTTTCAGCAAATGATGACTGAACAGGTGCAAGATGTGCTGAACAATTTTGAAGAGGCCATGGAGAAGATCACTGGCCTTGAGAAGACGTTCGAAACAAAGCTCGATAACAAGTTTAATGAATTGCTCGCGCGTCTTCCACCACCACCACCCGCTGCACCTAACGCACCTCTCCAACAACAACAACAACGACTACCTCCACGTCGCGAAGCAGACCTCCGCCGAGCAAGCCGTGTTCCTCTTGCGTTTGGCCAAACTGTTGGTGCTGCTGTTGATACTTCTGTGGCTCCTGCTGCTGATGCGGAGGAGGATGATTATGTGGGAGATTATGAGGATGAGGTTGATCAAAATCAACACTACGCGCAGCCACCTGTACCGCCACCAGCAGGTCGACCTCAGGTATATATTCGTAATGGTAGGCCTGCACCACCACCTCAGGTACGAGATGATGTCCATATTCCTAAACTAAAATTGAATATTCCACCATTTGAGGGTAGATATGTTCCTGATATATATCTTACTTGGGAGTTAGAAACTGAACAACGATTTACATGTTTACAATATCCTGAGGAGAGACGAGTTGCTGCTGCTGTTTGTGCTTTCACTAGTTTTGCATGTGTATGGTGGTCTGAGCATTGTAGATTATATCCTATTCCAACTACTTGGGCTGCTTTGAAAACTGCTATGCGTACGCGTTGGGTTCCACCATATTATCAACGTGAATTGCTTCAAAAATTGCAGCGTTTAAGACAAGGGAAAAATTCTGTAGAAGAATATTATCAGGAATTACAAACTGGCATGATTAGATGTGGTATTGTTGAGGAGAATGAAGCTATGCTTGCACGTTTTCTGGGTGGATTAAATAGAGAGATTCAGACCATTCTAGACTATAAGGAGTATACTAATATCACTCGTTTATTCCATCTTGCTTGTAAAGCTGAACGTGAAGTGCAGGATCGACAAGCATTGGGGCGAACTAACTTTTCTGTAGGCCGACCTTCATCATGGACACCACGTGCATCTTCTACTTCAACTGCACCAGCACCTCCATCCGGTGCCACCTCCAGCCATGATACAAGAAAACAGGCACAACCACCATTATCTGCCAAGAGCGCACCTGCGGGGCCTGCACAGCGTTCTTCTTCTTCCATGGCATCAACAGGGCACACAAGTGATATTATTTGTCGTCGTTGTAAGGGAGGAGGTCATTATGCGAGAGAATGCAAATCTCCGCGTGTGATGATTGCTACCGCGGATGGTGGATATCAGTCCGCTAGTGACTATGATGAGGAGAATTTGGCTCTTATTACACGTGAAGAACATGGTGGAGATGATTCTGATCATGAGACTCAATACATGGCTCCTGAAGACGCTGACAGGTATGAATGTTTAGTTGCTCAACGTGTTTTGAGTGTGCAGGTCACACAAGCTGAGCAAAATCAGAGGCACAATTTGTTCCATACCAAGGGAGTTGTGAAGGAACGTTCTGTGCGCGTCATCATAGACGGAGGGAGCTGCAACAACTTGGCTAGCATGGAGATGGTGGAGAAGCTTTCTCTCACCACAAGACCACATCCACATCCTTACTACATCCAATGGTTCAACAACAGCGGCAAGGTTAAGGTAACACGTACTGTTCGTGTGCATTTTAGTATCTCTACATATGCTGATTATGTTGATTGTGATGTGGTACCTATGCAAGCATGTTCCTTATTACTTGGTAGACCATGGCAATTTGATAAAAATTCTGTACACCATGGTAGAAACAATCACTATACTCTTGTTCATAAGGGTAAAAATATTACTTTGCTTCCTATGACTCCAGATTCCATTTTGAAAGATGATTTTATAGATAGATTTTGGGGAGGATTAAACCGTGATATTCAAGAGATACTAATTCATGAAGAGTGTTATCCTATGGACCATTTGTTTCATCTTGCTTGCAAAGCTGAACAGGAAATAAAACGACGTGTTGGCCACGAGGAGAACAAGCGCACGGTGCACATTCCAAGAGTTGATATGATTGTTCCTTCAACTACTAGGCATACTATGACAACCACATCCGTTGTTGTCAGGACTACATCACCTCCACCATGTGACACATCGCCCCCGAGAGTGGCTACATCATCTGAGTTGATCATAAGAGGTAATGACAAAGGTACTGATCTTCCATCTCTACATGAGAATAATGAATGCCTTGTCAATTTGAATGCACCATCTGATGAGCTACCCACTACTTTGATCACACCACCTATTTTAGAGGACTACGTTGATAATTTGACTTTGCCATGTGATCAAACAACTGAAATACCAACAATTTTGAGTGCACCCATTGAATTAACTATTGATGCAAAAGAACCAATGTTTAATCATTTTGATATGACCACTAATCTTGGTGATGATTCTGTGTTGAATGACTTATTGCATGTTTGCTTATTTAAGCATGTTGTAGCATGTAAATTTGATGCAAGTAAGGTTTATTCACCAATGTTGGGATGGTTTAATGATGAACATTGTCAATCTTTTGAAATGAATAAGAGCTTCACTTATATGTGCAAACTGAGTTGCAATATTTTCATGCCTTCTACTTCTTGTGCTAATTTTTTGGCTTTAGATTTTATGAACTATGCAAGTTACTCATCTATTCATGTGTCATATATGCAAAAATCAAGGGAAGTAAAAATGGATGACATATACATATACAACATGTACACCTTGTCTCTTTTGTTAGCCACATTTCAGATTAAGCAACGCCGAGGACGGCTTTATTTTCAAGAAGGGGAGGATGATGGGGACATGACTACCTTGGATATGACCAAAAATATTGCATATATGCATATTTGTCAGGTGATTTCTAGTGCAAACTATTCAATAATCTATTTATGTTATCCAGAACAAAAATACTTCACACACTTTTGTGTTTTGTCTAATTGCAGGTGTATGGGACATTTGTACAATCCACATATGAAGATAAGGAAGAATGAGATGTTTATTTGCTGTCCAAAAAGTTCTCTCACGTCACTTTTGGCCCAAGAGAAGATAGAGTCCAAGTCTCTCACGTTCTGGATTCAGATTCGGACTGCACAGACACACCTGACTCAAAACGCACACAAGTTTTTCATACGGACTCCGGATTGGGTGATTCTTTTTTTGTTGGAAACTAGATTTCCTGCACTTTCCAACCCAATTGAATCACCTTCAAATTCGTCCGGAGCGTTGAGTTGTGGACGAAACAATCTGATGCTGCAGCAAAATCCGAGTCAAACTACAAGTCCAAAGGTGTTACATCACCTCCACTTGGGCCCATTGACCTTGTACAACCTAGATTTAGTTTTAGGCTGCCTTGGGACGTCCTCCCACCTCCTTGGCCGCCACCCCTTGCTCCTATATAAGTAGATCCATCTAGTAGCTTTTCCTTGGGGTTTGTTTAGTTAAAAGTTAGCCATTGCAACTTCGTGTACTTCGTTTGTGTCCAACGACCAGACCAAGACCGCTTCCGGATCCCCACCATTATCAATACTTCATATATACTCGCAATATTCAGATTGCTTTATCATATTCTTGCTCGTTCTTCGATTGCTTGCAGGAATAGACCTTCATGGTCAGGCTGACCGTGCTTCCGGCATCGTCAGTGATGAGGACATGACTACCTTGGATATGACCAAAAATATTGCATATATGCATATTTGTCAGGTGATTTCTAGTGCAAACTATTCAATAATCTATTTATGTTATCCAGAACAAAAATACTTCACACACTTTTGTGTTTTGTCTAATTGCAGGTGTATGGGACATTTGTACAATCCACATATGAAGATAAGGAAGAAAGAGATGTTTATTTGCTGTCCAAAAAGTTCTCTCACGTCACTTTTGGCCCAAGAGAAGATAGAGTCCAAGTCTCTCACGTTCTGGATTCAGATTCGGACTGCACAGACACACCTGACTCAAAACGCACACAAGTTTTTCATACGGACTCCGAATTGGGTGATTCTTTTTTTGTTGGAAACTAGATTTCGTGCACTTTCCAACCCAATTGGAATCACCTTCAAATTCGTCCGGAGCGTTGAGTTGTGGACGAAACAATCTGATGCTGCAGCAGAATCCGAGTCAAACTACAAGTCCAAAGGTGTTACATCACCTCCACTTGGGCCCATTGGCCTTGTACGACCTAGATTTTGTTTTAGGCCGCCTTGGGACGTCCTCCCACCTACTTGGCCGCCACCCCTTGCTCCTATATAAGTAGATCCATCTAGTAGCTTTTCCTGGGGATTTGTTTAGTTAAAAGTTAGCCATTGCAACTTCGTGTACTTCGTTTGTGTCCAACGACCAGACCAAGACCGCTTACGGATCCCCACCATTATCAATACCTCATATATATTTGCAGTATTCAGATTGCTTTATCATATTCTTGCTCGTTCTTCGATTGCTTGCAGGAATAGACCTTCGTGGTCAGGCTGACCGTGCTTCTGGCATCGTCAGTAACCTCAGGAGATTGGTTTAGCGATTGCTAAGGCGCAACGTCGTGCACGTTTGTAGTCGGATCGGCAAAGTCGTCTCCACCAAATCGATAGTTATCATCTCATCGAAAGATCGGGACACCCTCGCCTCTATCAAGTGGTATCAGTTTTCAGGTTGCTCGGTGAGAATTTCTAGTTTTCCTAGATTAGATTTATTTTCTTACCTATTGTCCAAGAAAAAGCCACACAAAAAAAAGTTAGATCTGTTCATCCTTTGTCCAACGACCAGACCAAGACCGCTTACGGATCCCCACCATTATCAATACTTCATATATATTCGCAATATTCAGATTGCTTTATCATATTCTTGCTCGTTCTTCGATTGCTTGCAGGAATAGACCTTCGTGGTCAGGTTGATCGTGCTCCAGCATGGTAAGCAATATCCATCATCTCATCGAAAGACGGGACACCTTTATCCAAGCCAGTCTGAGTCTTTGCAATTTTCTATTCATTGCTTGCATAGTTGAATTATCGGTTGCATCGTCGTGTCAGTTGCTGGTCTTAGTGTCTAGTTCCTTTAGAGTTTCGAGTTCTGTTCACATTAGTCACGCCGCCACTGCATCATTATCCCTTCCGCCGTCCACCATCCCATCTATTAATTTCCACCATGTGCTACGCACTGTTCATTGTCATAATCATAGTTGAGGTCATTCACATCTTCGCCTGATCCAATCTGCATCTTATCTAGTTTGTCTTGGAAAGAGGGAGAAAAAAAAAGA